>NW_007580286.1:29497-42732 GCF_000690725.1 Stegastes partitus | reverse complement strand
ACACACACACACACACACACAGCGAGACAAAGAACCGGAATGATGGAGGGGAAATGGGTCAGAACCGATTCGAATCTTGAATGGCGTCACTGGTGCCGTGACGCTGTCACTTCCTCTTGGCAGCAGCTTCTTCTCTGAACTCCCTGATGCATCCCACTTGTTCTGTCTTCTTCTTTCTTCATCTTTCTTCTTTTTTTTTTCCTTCCAGTCTTGTTGTCTGTCTTTGGGCCAGTGAGGCTCCCTGCTGTCAAAGCTCAAGTGTGAGTGTTGCAGGCAGAGAGGAGAAACGTCAACTCTGGAAATGTGCTGGCAACATTTCATTGGAGAATCATGGTTTTGCTTCAAAGGCCTGCACAGCAGTAACAGGCGCAGCCAAATCAATCTGCATGTTTTTGTGAGATATCTGAGACTCCATCAGTCAGGCTTGTTCTCATCAGTCACAAATTAGCTCTTAGAGTTTCTGTCTGTTTTCTCTTTACTGTGCCGTTTACTCCCCCTTGGCATGTTGCTCGTATTGTACATCATCTAATCCAATAAAGAACTCCTGAAGGGGGTGAGCTCTCAGAACTAACTAGTTTTTTAATGAAGCTCGATAGCTTGGTTAGGACAATGTACCACAGACTGCTGCCACATAAACGTCTACAAAACATTCCTTTCTTGTGGAGCACTCAACTATACACTTGAACAGAGGAGGAGGGTTAAATAAACTGGATGGTGCACACGGCTGATAAATTACAATGGCCTCCTCTATTTTGGACTATCCTAATCTCTGGGTTTGCAAAAGCACTGTCCCAGAAATCAAGGTTAGCACAGTCGGACTCACTGCATGTATACTGTGGATAAAACTTTGCCATTTCCACCACAGCTTTCCCCTCCCTTTACGCTGTCTTTGTGTAACCATTTTTAAAATCCACTTTAATTTGCAAAGCTGGAGAGGAGAACTTTATGTGGAATTACATCTGCCTCTCAATTAAATCCACTGATTGTAGCCATTCTATTTAAAAGAAATGATTGTGTTGCAAAATGTCACTGTTTTAAATGCAAATGTAACCAGGTAATAATATGTTTTCTTCACTTTGTGCCTCGTTAAGATGCTGTAATCTCGTCGTATTGTGTTGTGTGATGTTGAAAGTTACCATGTACGGCCTGACCTAAGTTTTTGGCTGTGCCACTCCCTCAATTACTCACTTACTAACAGACACGGTGGCTCAGTGTATATTAAGCAGTAGTTTGAAATTTTGAGTCACTGAGTCCATTGTTCATTTTGCATTTCTTAAATGCAACACATGGCCTTCAAAATTATTTGCAGAAGGCGATGCAAATGTCATGGCCATCCTGTTTGTTCCATTTTGGGAGTTTCTGAGGGCAGCATATTTTCACACGCAATCAAATACAGTATAATGGCATAAGTGTAGTGCAGTACAATAAACAGCAAGGCACAGCATTTGTTTGAGAAAAAAAATGAACAATTCCCGGTTAAATTTATTGCATTTTCTTGGTTGCTGTGCACTGCTCTTGGAAATAGTCTCCATTTTGAATGTACCAAAGCTGTAGCCTCTCCATATAGTGGCTTTAAGGTTTGTATATGTTAGATCCGGTTTATATATTTTATCTGCTCATAATGATCATCAAAGCCAGTTAGAAATGACTTGTAATTTGTATTTTATGTAAAGATTTTCCAAAAGGACATACGCTTGAAATAACTTTCTGTCTCCGTCTCCCTGTTGTTCTTTTTCTCCTCCACAACTTTCCAAGGGGAGTAGATATCAAGTTTATTTATAACCACCCAGGGAAAAGCTTATTGTATCCATTTTTTCTTTTTCATTTTTTCCAGTTCTTTTCCTGGAAGCAGACTGACACCATATTGGGGTTTGGTGACCGTGCTCAAGAGCACTTTTTATTCTTTTTTTTTGTACAATCAACCGTCCGACTCAAACTGCTGCCCTGTAGGAGACAGGAATGACACCAGTGGGAAAAGAGTAAGATGAAAAACATAACAGTCAGGTTCGGGAGCAGATATGAGCAGCAATGCAGGAAAAAAAGAGTGTTTAGGAGACACAGAGGCAGTAAAAGTTAATCCAGCAGGGGATAAAAACTTTTATGAGCAGGGTGGGGGTTAAGGGCTATCCCCGAATTTATTCACGAACCCAAGCACATGGTGGAAAAAAAAAAAAAACAACCTTTAAACACATTTTTCCCAACCATTCTCTCCTCAATCCAGCCAACATTAATTATT
Organism: Stegastes partitus; assembly: GCF_000690725.1. NCBI lineage: Eukaryota > Metazoa > Chordata > Actinopteri > Pomacentridae > Stegastes > Stegastes partitus. Next base: position 40,496 of record NW_007580286.1, on the reverse strand, counting down.
AAAGCCCTTGACAAAAAACAAAAAAAAAGTCAGAATGGATTTCACTGTTAAACCCAGAGTAAGTCCACTGTTGGACACCCGCCAAAACCTATTGTGCGATGCATGAATGTTTGGTCATCGGCCAACTGGAGACTTATCCTGGATTACCATCTCAAACATGCCGGCATTTACCTATACGTAACGTCACTCCACACCACCACCGCCGCCACCAGTCCCCACCCCACCCGTCTGTTCATCACAGGCCACAAGGCTCTGAGAGAATGCTTTATTTAGAGTCTGTTTGGGAAAGCGAAAACACAGGGCCCTTGTGCTGTGTGAACTCGGAGTCATGAAGACAGAGAGCCAGCTTAACTGGAAGGGGCATACAGTAAGTGCCGGACCTCCCACCGATCTGAATCAGATTTACTAACTAAACTGGAAAGCACTCAGAGGAGCACAAACCTCCACGTATGCTGCAAACAGTCCTAATTTTATACCTAAATGAAGAATAAATATTTAGACACACTTCATTTTGCACCTAGATCTGGATCTCCATTATAAACTACACATGGTGATAGAAAATTATTGGTTCCAAGCGCAAGATCGTTTCCATTCAGTGCAGCTGTTCATTAGAAAAGTGCAAATTCAAAACCTTCTCCAACTTAAAGACATTCTCTAAAAATATCTGCACCAGTCCTTGCAGCAGTTATTACTTGGCCAGTCAGCTAACATTTCATCAACTGTTAGTAAAATGTCCTTAAATATCCTGGACTGAAGCCCATAACCTCCCAACTGAAAGGAAATAAAGACTACATAACAGAAGGCAGTAAAACGGCATCGATATGTGAACTGAACTGAGGAATGTTTCTGAAATGGCACAGACATGTCTCTGCTTTCTTATCAGAGCCTTGGGACAAAACATCTCTGATCTTGCATGAGTACTTCCTGTACCATTCTTAACATCTGTAAGCCTTGTCTCTGTGTTCAGATGGCAAAGACAAAAAGCTGCTTTCACATGTCTGCTTTAGCAGACGAGAATCAAAGCAACGGGGCAGCGGCACAGTTGGATAATGCCCCGCTACTGGTTTAGTTCCCACATTGTTACAGCCAGGAGGTATTAAAGTAATGATCTGTGACTCAATGGAATGTTTACTGATCTCCGTCGAAGATTCATAAATCACAATTCAGTTTGGTTCAACTTAATCAGAAAAGTGCCAAGCATTCAGTTTAGATGCTTCATTAAGACACAACACAATAGGAAATTTTTCAAGAACTCAAACCAGAGGTGAGGCTTATCTTGAGGTTTGCAGTCTAATGAACCTAATTGCATTTGGCATCACTGTTGGATGATTCACTCAACAGTCAGCTCACAAAGGCTTAGACTTCTGTTGTGTCTAAACACCAGTGAGATTTTGTTGGGAAATGATGTATTTCATGCAGCAGTGACATTGGTTTGGTTGGAATTAACAGCCGAACAACTGGTAAGCAAGAAAAGGGCATCAGCTGAAGCAGACAGGACCAATAGAAGCTTTAACATTACCAAAAGAAATCCCATAGAAAGAGATGTTACAGAGATAGATGCCATTTATGCTGCTCACTGCCACTGTTCTGAACGCTTTCAAGGTTACAGCATAGCTCTGTATTGTGACCAGCCTCTCCCTGGTGGAGGTTGGTGGCTCATCTGGCTGGGTTGCTCTATCTAAAGTGGTGATTTCAGTCTGTCCTCCTCTTTCTCCCTTCGCTTCCACCGCATTTGGCTTGTGTTTAGTTCATGTGTGGTCCACTCTTTGGTAATCAAGAGCAGTATCAGTAGTCACAGCAGTAAATGTAACCGTAGTACCACAACTAGCAATACAAGGATCAACAACAGCAATCCTTTTCTTTATCTCCATTAAAATTGCCAAAGTATTGGATCTGGGCCTATACCTAAACATGTTGTTGTTGTTGTTGTTGTAAACCAGCCATGGTAATGGAACTTCCCAATGACAAGGGCCAACTCCAGCAGGACAGCGCATCCTGCCGCATGAAAAAAACTGCTCATGAACATCTTGAGGAACAAGACAAAGAGCTTCAGGTGTTGACCTGGCCTCCAAAATTCCCAGATTCCAACCTGACATAGCGTCCACGGGATGCACCAGAGCAAGCCAGATCCAAGAAACCCGCACCACACAACCCACAGTACAAAACTGCTGCTGGCAAAATATTGGTGTAGACACCACAGGACACCCACAAAGGTTCAGTGTCCATGCACTGACGGTTCAGGACTATTTAAGCCGCATAAGGATATACACTATATTAGGCAGATGACTAATTGGTGTATGTTAGATTTGATAGCTGCTAACTTGTTGCCATAATTTGGTTTCCTGCAGTCGGTCACCTGATTACCACCAAATTAATGTCAGTTTTTATAGTAGGTATTGCATATAAACCTCAGTCCAGCACTTTGGTCGGCCTTGGATTACCTGTCTGAACTTCAAATTCAAAACTCTGAATAACTGTCTGAATTATAAATGTGTATAAAAAATATATATATTTAAGGTGTCCTCCTGTGTTGCTATAATCTTTTTGGTTTTCCTTGATGAAAACCAGCTGAATAAACCACAAAATAAAGTCTTCATTCTGTCATCCCTGTGTAAGCCTAATGACCTAGAAGGCCTTCTGTGACACTCAGGGGATCAAAGAAGATATTACAATGCTCCCGCCTGTAAAGACGTGACCTTTCTGATCTGGAGATTAGACACAGGAAAAGATTTGTTTGACACGATTTCCTCAAGATCTTTATCTTAGTATCTTTACCTGACAGTCATATGAGAATGTAGTCTTTTAAAATCCAGTATCCATCTTAGAATATCTTAAAGCCAGTGTAAGCTAGTAAAAATATCTTTGTTTCAAGTTTGTTATACCACAAAGAACTGTTATAAACCACCAAATGTAATCAGAATATTTTAAAAAATCAATAAATAAAAGCATTCTCTGCTCTGAACACACTGGAGCTGTGTTTGCTGGAAGTGCTGATTGTCCTCTTTCTTAACAGCCCAAATTAACCAAACGAACTGAGCAGATGGACCTCAGTTTGTTTTAACCAAATGTAAAAGGTTAAATGTAAGATCTCAAACCCATAATGTGGTTTTGGAACATTCAAGTCACTTTGCAGCTGAGGACTAAGTCACCTCCTATAATAAAGTAAGCAAACGAGGCAACTTACACTCACTGGTGACCATGAACTGCCAATGGGAGGATGAATTGGTTTGACCCTTTTACTGGTAACAGTGGAGTCAGTGACCCCAGATGAAAGCTTGTCAGATGGTCGCTGTAGAGGCAGGTGTTGGTGGTGATCTTCAGCTCTCCATCAACACAGATCCTCACAAAATCATCTACCCCTGCTTCATTTCATCATTCTGAGGAAGTTTAAAGGAGGTAGAGCTGTTCTGCAGAATTTGTCATCCAGCGAAGATATATTTGCTGAACAAGTCATAACTAGCTGGCAAACTTTAGGCTGTAGATGTCGTAACCCCCAATGCAGCAGACGAGCCACAGCTGCTGATGCACTTTAGTTTTCATATTGTTATCATATTAGGATGAGGGGTCACGTAAAGTATGGCTTCAATATCTCATTGAGGTTTCTGACCACAAAATCCTTAACAAAAAAATTTATTCCACATTTCCCTAAATCTCAAAATTTTGTTTACGCCGACTTTAAAAGGAAAAGAAAATATAAATTGTAATATAACGCTCAGACTCTCGCCCTGTAAAGCCTGAACCATGAAATAATTGCCAGAAAATTCTAATTTTCAGGAAATTGAGTGTTTACTGAACCTTCTGGCATTAAAAAAAAAGAAGAAATAAATAAATATCAACAATCACATGAGTTTTAATTTGTTCCATTTTTGCTACATTCGGTATTTTTGGTGCATATATTACTGATCCATGATGGATTGTCCATGCACTGAATGTGTCTGAGTGTATACATCAGGTTTTTGAGGGAAAAAAAAAATTACACAGATGATGCAGAGGACTCAATGTATCAAATATGATACACTTGGCATTACAGGATTGAGAGCTACAGTCCAGTGTTAGCTGGTTCTACAATGATTTTCTTGTGCTACCAGCTTGAAACAAAGCGGTGTGCTCATCCCAGAGTCCCAAACACTGGGTCAATCACGCCATCATGTCACATGAGAGGAAGCCAGTGTTATTTTTAATTCTACTCAGTTGAATGAGGTGCAGCAGCCTAAAAGTTAGAGACTCACGCTTGTGATGAAAGAATTGTTTGTTTGATTCCAGACTGGCCAAATAAAATAGTGGTGGGAAAGTGAAAGAGCAGCGTTTGCCCTCTAATAGCCACAACACAGCAGTAGGGCTGCTAAGCGGCGAACAAAGCCACTGTGGTTAATTTGGAAAATGCCCGTGCTGAGCAACTCTGATGAGGGTTTTAAACCAGTTTGTAAAAATGTTTGCAAAGACCACAATGCATACAAACACTCGTGTTAGCAGCATTTCAGTCGTAGGATATCTGTTATTCTTTTTGTGAAACCGTGTCAAGATACATTGTATAAGACATGAAGTTATATTAATACATGCCAGTTCCCATAGAATCATCATGTTTAACCCTTTATGGGACAAGTGACCATATGTGGTAACTTCCTTGGACGTTCAATGTGTCCACCCTGTGCCTCTCCTTGAGGTTGAAGAACCATGTGCACTGTGATTTAGTTTTTATATTAATGCCAATATCACTACCTTAAGAAAAATGTCAGTAAACAAATGTTCCAGGCACTTTATAAACGCCTTGCGACTGGTTTGCATTGAACTCCATTTTGATTTATTTTTGAGATTTGTGCCAATACCAAGAAAAATGTGACTAAATGAACTTGTCAAGCACTTTATAAATACTTTGGTACTGGTTGTTTACGTATCATTACCTCAAACTTTAATGTTTCTAAATAAATAAATGCTTTTTGCAGTTTGTTACTTTTTCTTTTATTTATTATAAATTCCCTTTTTTTTAACCGTAGACAGTCCCCATATCTGGCAACTTTGTTAATCTTGATTTGCAACATTCTTTTTTAAGTCACAAAAGTAAAAATATCTTGAAATATCCTCCAGTAACACCCATAAGGTTGAAATGTTCATTTTCCAAGTATTTCAAGGAGTTCCCTATAAAGGGTTAAAAATGTACTGAGATTTAAGGACAAGCAGAATTCATAAAGTTTGAAATGAAGGGCAAAAGATCTGCTTACTATTAAGATTTTCAACTGTGTTTTTATTTGTCTGCTGATGTGTACCGAGCCAAACCACCTTCCACTTGTAACCAGCTGCACCAGAAGGTCAACACCTCTTCCCTTTTCCTCTTCCTCCAATTCTATCACCTCCCTCCCTCTGGTGGTGGCCAATTGATGCATGTGATAAGGGGATGATCAACACAACTGTGATGGACACAGCTGGGCCTGAGTGACAAAAAACGAAGAGCAAAAGAAACCAAAAAAGAAAACAAGAAGCCCTTCACTTGAGTTGACAGGGCGTCCCAGCTGACAGCTGTTGGGCAGCTATGAGTGCAGAGTGTGAAAACAGGCGCCGCTGGATAGTTTGACTAGTGGAACATTTGATTCAAACGTTTGTCCGTCCTCAATTGTTCATCGTTTCAGTTGGGAGAGTTTAATCTCCTCTGCGGAAATAATTGGGAGGCAGTGAGGGAGTTAATTGTGTTTTCCATTGATGAATCATCAGGAAGCGTTGGTGAACCCCCCCCCTCCTCCGACCACACACACAATCACACACAGGCAAACTGGAAGCACATGCATAATCCACATACAAACACACAGAGAAGTGAGCAAACACCGCATATGCAGACGAACACACATACACAACCACGCCCACGTTCACGCATACACAGACCACACACATACTGTACACACTTAGAGATCTACATCTTTGCATGTTCACTCTCATGCGGGGTGAAACACACAACACACACTCCAACACACAAGCACAGATTTCTACACTGCATCAGCCACTTTCTCTCTCTTTTTCTCTCTCTCCATATCAGTCTCATTTTCAACCTCTCTCGCCCTTTTTGATTCTCCATTTTTGCTGGTTTCAAAAGATTAAGAGGCCAATTAGTAAAGCTCTCACGGCAGTTATTACCACGCTGGGAACTGGAGAGAGAAGAAATCCCCCTCTCTCCTCTTCCAAAAGAGGGATTTCTGCCTCATTGTCGCCGAGTTGAGAGCGAAGGATGTGGGGTGTTTTTGGAGGGCTGCTGATGTGGTAATTTTGGCTCGGAAACAATGCTACGCTGTCTAAAGAGGGGTAATGGAGGGAAGTAGCGGAGGTAGTGTTTTTGCCGTGTGTGTGTGTGTGTGTGTGTGTGTTCGCATGTGATACACACACTCACAGCGAGGTGACATCATGGCATTGCTCTGAGGGCCACACTGGCTTCCAGATGAAGGAGGAAGCATCGTATTAACTCCAAATCAGGACGCTGACACGGACGCTTTGTGTGATTGTAATGAGCAGCAGGAAAGACAGAGTGGAACAGAGAGCTAGAGGGTTCCTGTGTGAGGGTTTTTAGGGTATACTTAAGTGCTCTTTGCTTTTAAATACAAACAACCTGTGATATTTTTGAGCCACATTGTTGTCTCCTTACTAGCAGATTTATTACATTTGCCACAACAGCTATCAACAACATCAAAAGAGGTTTAAGCATTGAAGCTAAAAAAAAAATGTGGTTTGACTTTTTTTTTTTTTTTACTTTTCAAACTTCCCCAAAGCAGCTATATTTAATATTTTTACATTGACAAGTGATCATGACTACTGGTAATTAAAGATTAGCCGTCTGGGAATTATCATCTGAGTTTGGTCTGTTTTTTTTTTTTTTAGAGAAACGGTTTTAGCAAAAGCTTCTGTAAAACTCACTCAGTGTACACTACCTGCAATTCACCAAAAAGTAGACAAATAAAGTTTGTCACCAGCTGGTAAACATAGCAGGACACTCAACTGAAGCGAAGGAGTCATTTTTTTTAACTTTTGGAGTCAATAAAGAGCAACACAGGGCGTCTTGAGTTGCCCACCACTATTCCACAGGGGCATCACTGCTGCATCCTGGCCTTAGCGTCGCCTGAGATGATTGTGATTGGTTTAAAGTAAGTCAAGCAAGTCAGAGCATTCTTCATCCTATAGCAGAATGATAGTAGATGCGGCCAGACCATTCTAAAGGGCTGGCAGCTATAAGCTTACGCTGCTCGATATGTGTGCATGAAAAGGCAGCTGATGGCTAATATGTTCAACAACTCAACTAAACAGAGAACAAGTTGTGTTTGTATCTCCTCTCTGCTGCGCCAAAGAGACCAAAAACAAAATGTAAATGCCACTTTAAGGAGATTTTATTTTGATGTAAAGCTGTCGACAAATTGGCTAAGATTTAAAAAAGAAAAAAAAAACCTTCAAAAACCATCTAATAACGCTTCTTCTAATTGGTGGTTGATCTGAATGCGGTTAAAAGTCAGCTCTGTTTTAACATTCTGTCACCGGCCTCGTCGGCCCGCTGCAGCTGGAGAAACTGTAAATGTGCTGACAGATGTCAGAATGGTTTTTAGCCACATATAAACCTGAGAGAATAGAATTTTTTTAAACTGCCAGTTAGGGCATGCTGAAAGATGGTAAATACTCTTATGTAAGAGTATTTATACAAGAGCTTTGTTCCCTTTGTTCAATTAAATAATAATTTAAAACATGTCAAAATGGGACGTAAATATATCACGCAGGTCTTTGCAGCAGTTTTTAATCTGCGTCTGGATCCTGATCTGCGTCAAAGTGCGATCATGTCATGTTATTAGCAGGTTAAAGTTACCAGGTTGTTGTAGCACCACCTATGAACTAAATGTCATTAAATGGCAATGATGGACAAAATAACAGAAACACTTTACTGGATGGAGCAGTTCCCACAAAGTGCTGCTCCAAACCTGAGCATACAGTTGAATCAACACCTCTCTGGGCCTAATGCTACATCTGGGCCTCTTATCCACACACGAACAGCGGGATTTTTTTTCCCTCCAACTTTTCACCACTGTAAGTTTACATAATTACACCAACAGTAATTAAACGTTTACCACTTAACCTGGCAGTGCTGCACCACTTTACTGGCACAGTCTCTACAGCGGATGTTCCAAGTATCACATGTTTTGCAGCATCAGCACTTTGAAGTCCACAGAAACAATAAAAATAACAAAATGTTCCTCTCTGATATTTGACATATCGTATATGTAGACCAGCTCTGCACGCATAGTTGTAATCATTTTTGGATTCTCGTGTGCATGGAGTTAATTTGGAAAAACGACAGGTGTGTGATTAGATTTATTTATTTTTTATATATATAATGGAAGCAGAAGACATCTTTCAAGAAAAAGGCCTGAAAGAGTCGATGAAAATAAACCATTTTCACCTTAAACATGTTGAGATTTACTGCAGGGTTAGACTACATTCATCTTAGCTATGCACGCCTAAAACATTACCTTTTGTTGCTATGTTAACCAACATAGTTTGTGTGAGTGTATACTTTTCCACAAACAGACAAACTGGATCAACAACACAACCCCTTGATGATGTGATTTTACGCTCTGTAACAGGACTCAACACTAAAAGACATTCACTTCACTAAGCATGGAAACGGACACAAAGCAGGATCAAAACGGCTTGTTAACAAGTACGTGTATTTACAGCTAGCACATCTTTCATTCAAAGGTGGAACTAATGACTTTTTGATAAATTATAAAGTTAATTTGGCAAAGAAAACACAACTCAGGAATCCTTGTGTGTTCATTAAACAGTATTGTTATTACCTGCTTTCCAAATCGCCAGCAGGTGAAAGCCTCACTTGTGTTGAGACATGAAGTAGCCTGTCTCCACTCTCCTTTTCATCAGCCCTCATTATTATCCTCTATATCACTGTGAAGAAGTCATTAAAAGTCCTGGAAAAGACAGAGACAAGTGCTCAACAAGCCTGAGCTGGAGGGGCTGAAAGTGAACAGCTGGAGGGCAGACTGCAGACACGTTACAAAAGCTGATGAGGCTTTGCTCTGGTATTGAGCGGCACTAACTTCTGGTTTGTCTAATTAATCTGTCTGGTTGTGTTTGGCACCAAGAGCTGCCCGGAAAGTTCTCTATTAAAGCTCGAAGACACAGTTACATAATATCTACATCTGAGAGATAGTGGCGTTGAATGAAAACAGAATAAATCACCCTTTTGTCCGGGTCAGGTCCTGTTCTATTACTGTGGGTTCCAGGGTTGGGTTTTGTTTTTTAGCATTATGTGTAACTTAATACCAGAGAGGGTCCAAGAGGAAGATGCAGCAGTGATGAGGCAGCTGCTCATGATGGAAACGCTGGAAAACAACAAATTTGTCATCCATCACTGTGACAGCAAGTTGAGCTTTAAGCTGAAATAAGGAGTGGCTGTATTTGATCAACTTTCTAGGCAGGGATGCACTTATTTAGCGCTTTTCTACCTTAGCAGCACTCAAAGCGCGTTACAATGTTTTCTCATTCATCCATTCACACATATTCATACCATTGGCGACAGAGCTGCCATGCAAGGTGCTGCCATTGGGAGCAACTTCGGGTTCACTGTCTTGCCCAAGGACGCTTCAACTGTGGAGGGGCCGGGGATCGAAGCGCCAACCTTACAATCAGAGGACAACCCGCTCTACCACCTGAGCGGCTGGACTGGACATCATTATCAATCTGTCACAACATTCAAAGCACTGACAGGTGAAGTGAATCCACCACTCACCCAAACATTGTCCCTGCCTTCGGCCTGAGTCAGCTGGGATAGACTCCAGCCCCCCACGACCCTAGTGAGGATTTAGCGGTGTATAGATGATGGATGGATGGATGGACCTAAACATTGTTCAAGCACACCCCACAAAAACACTCTCCGACAGCAGGGGTGTCTCCCAGCAGGACAATGCACCCCACCATACCTCAAGGAGAGACTCAAGAAAGACCTCTAGGCGCTGACCCAACCTCCAGACTCCTCAGATCCCCATCCGACTGAGCATCAGCAGATGTACCAGAATAAGCCTGATCCATGGAGTCCCCACTCCCCAAACTCATACAATCCAAAGGTTCTGCTGGCAACACACCGGTGCCAGACACCACAGGACACCCCAGAGGTCCAAGTCCATGCACTGACTACTCAGAGCTGTTCTGGCAGCACAGGCTCCAGTCATTGGAGTCTTTGAATTACTCTTAGTCTCTCAGCCAAATTAAGTGTTAGACCTTGGTCTCAGGTTCAGAAACACTCTGATCTTTGGATACAGATCAGCTTGAGAACAGAAGCTGTCGCCCCTTAATTTCTGTCCCAGATCAGTGTTCTTGGAAGTTCTCAAGCGTTCTAATGGTCTTTACTGAACCTTAGTGGACTTGAGTCATTCCAAAACAGTAGCAGGCTCATAATGGCTCACTGGTCATACATGACGGTTCAGCTTTTTAGCTCCATTTAAAAAAAATAAAATAAATAAATAAAAAGTAAAGTAAGTCAATAATGGTGGACTATTGTAACGTTCAAAAACTGTAGAAACTGTGAAATTAACAGCAAATATCTGTAGGATAATTATATATTTAGCAGATTTAAATACAGTGAAACAGAATCATTTTTACAGTCACACACTGTACAGGAAACAATTGTTATATGTGCAAGTACAGATTTTTGAAGCTGACTTTATGTGCAGTTTTGGACAGTTTTTTGAATTTATTATTTTATTTGACATGTAACTTAATATTTAATTTTGTGATTTTACTAGATATGGTTTGTAATGTAACAAAACAGGAAAAATCTGTAAAAAAAAACAAAAAAACAAACAAACAAAAAAAACTAAACAGTCAAAAAAATACAGTACTTAAATGTACATAATTTTTCTTTTAAATAACAATAACTATTTGTAAATAGCATTTTAGCCAATATTATTAATAAAAAAATAGTGCAATTTAGTGGTCAGATGTAAAAAAAAAAAAAAAAAAAAAA
>NW_007580286.1:24045-26778 GCF_000690725.1 Stegastes partitus | reverse complement strand
GAAGTAGCTAACTGAGCAAGTGCACACAGCGACTTCGCCTGGATAAATCCTGCTTTATCAGTCTTGGCTTTTTTTTCCTATTTGAGAGACTCTTATAATGACATTTAATAAATTACTAAAAAAAAAAACTTTCCGCCGCCCAACTTTGCTGCTTCCGGGGTGAACATGCTAGTTTTTAGCCTGGTGGCTAAGCTAACCGGCTACTTCCACCATGGGAGCGTGTCACAGTTGCGTACTGGTCTACTCACCGAAGACTGAAGACATCTGCCAGAGGATCTGAAGAAGAAGCTTTTCCAGCAGCTCTCCACAGCTGTAACTATGTCCTCAGCTTTATCCCCGCCGAACAACGGTACCATCCCCTCCCCTGGACCGGGTCTTTCCCCGCCGTGGGCGATCCGATCCGCCGCTGGCTGCCACGGTCACGTCTGGGAGGAAAGCCGAAGACCAGAGTCTGGAGTCCTGGTCACGACAAGCGCTCTCCTTCCTGCTCCAAACCAGAAACCATCCCACTGGAGTGAGACCTCTTCAAACATGATCGCCTCCACCTAAATCCTGCAGGATCCCATCTCCCTATCTGTGAACACTGGACTTAGATTCACTCCTGCAAAGCATCGACAGCATGAAGGAGGAGAGGAAGTTGTTGGTTGCGCGTGACTTGGTGAAGGTACCCAAGGCGCAGTGTGCGTAATTACGCGTGCGGTTTTGTTGGCTGCAGCTGGTTGGTGTATCAGTGTTTTATAGGTGTTAATGGAAAATGTGGCACCATAAGACCCTGTTTTCAAACTTTCTTATTTAAAGTTCCTTTTGTTATGATGTTATGGTTGATTAGTTTGATTGTGGTGAGAGCAGAAAACTGATTTGCTTTCACACCTGGAACTGTGTCGATGCATCGCTGCTGAATGTGAGTGTATCTGAATCTTATACTTCAGGATTTACTGATTGATGTGGAATCAGTGTAAGAAATGAACGGTTTTCAATAGTTGGTAGCTTTGATAGTCTGACCAGTTTACTGTTTTGAAGATTTTCTCTGTAAAAAATTTAACTGTAAAAAGTTTTCAACCACTGTNCACAGTTAAAGACTGACTTTTAAAGATGGCATTTTTTTTTACAGTGCAGATGAAACACATAGAGACAGACACAACACACACTCACATACACAGCGTGGCCTTGTCTCTTTTGCACTGACTTCCTGTTTCTTCACAGTGTTATGACTGGGCACAGCAGCACCAAATATTCACACACACACACACACACACACGCACACACACACACACACACACACACGCACACTGCACCTGTCATAGTACCAAGAAGTTTCTCACATTATTGATTTTTTTCCTCCATTTGACAAACTGAGAGCAGAAGGAAAAGCTGGAAATCTGTGATCTTAACACACATTAACATGAATGAAATAAACAGGCGACAGTGGAAACGATTACTGAACACATAATCTGTAGAGAAGTGTTCAGGTCTCTAAATGCCTGTTTCACTGTTAATGCAAAATCTGCTGCTGGGATGATGGGATGTGACGGTGTCGCTCTCTGGAGGATGGAGCCTGAAGTGCTGGAGAGCAGAGAGGAGCAAAGAGCTCTAACCGCACACTGTGTCATTTTGTCTGTCTGTATGCAGTTGTGTGTTTGCAGAAGTTGTGCACTTCATTTTGCTGTTTCTGTTGTCTGAGTGAGCATTGTTGGTGATGTTTTGGGTCACATCTGAAAACAGTGGAAAATGTCTGTGTGTATGTACAATTGGAGAGTAAAAGCCTCAGAATGTGTGCATGTTGTGTGATGATGGCGCCCTCTGCAGGACTGACCCCAAACTGAGCTGCTAAAACTCAGGCGCTCTCTATTCCTGCTCTGCTCTGAGCAGACGGATGCATGCTGTTTTGTTGTTTGTATGTCTGTTAGAGCTTCAGGTGTACGAGAGAAAAGATGAGTCTGCATTTCCAAATGTCTACTGAATAGACGTCGTTTCGGACATCTCCATGCTCAATACTGACAAATCACACAGCAAGTGTGAGTGGAATTTAAAAGAACAAACACCTTTTTTACCTTTCTGTGTGAGGGAGAGACACATCCCACTGAAGTATTGAGCTATCTATACCACCAACATTTATTCATATTAAAGCACAGTTTGATACAGTGCATTTAGGTTGCCTCCATGTTGAAATGATTGTTTTAATTTGTGATTGTTTACCTCATAGTGCTTAAGTAGGCCTAAAAATGATCACAAATGAATGATCAGCAAATTGGTGCGTTCAGCCGGATGTTGGAAAGAGCTTTAACTGGAATATTTGATTGCTATTTGTTTGTTTGTTGGTTTGTTTGTTTGTTAGTAAGATAACTCAAAAAGTTATGAACGGATTTTCATGAAATTTTCAGGATCTGTTGATAATGGCATAATGAACAGATGATTCATTTTTGGTGATGTTCTGGCTTACCATCTGGTTATTTTCTCATAAAACAGCAAATATTGTTAAGTGTCACAGTCGTGCAGAATGCTGTCCTTAAGCCGTTTGTCCACTAATGGAGCTCTGACTCCATTCAGTCCTTACTGCTGTCTCCTCAGTAGTTCAGGAGGAAGCTGCAGCCGGGCAGCATTACAGGAGCGGGCTGAGCGGAGCTGCTGACAGATAAGTTCATAACCACGTTGTGACATCAACAATGACTCAACATGTCTCCTGTTTCACTCTAACCCTCTTTGCCATGTGTCATGACAAGTGATGGGTGCTTC
>NW_007580286.1:20032-22245 GCF_000690725.1 Stegastes partitus | reverse complement strand
CAGTGTGCCTTGTGATGGTTTGTTTTTACAGACTGCTGCTGAATGTGAATCTCATGTCTGTGATTCTTTTCTTCCAACACAGTGACTTCAGAATCCAAGGAGACAAAGACGTTTGAGGAGCCCTGAGATGATCGACGACAGAAGAACTAAGCCAGGAAGAGGAAGAAGATGAAGAACAGCTCCAGGTATCACCAAAGGTAAACTCCCCAGAATTCATTGCATCTACTGATAAAGTTGTTAAGAAAACATTGTGTCATGTTGCAGCGTGAAAGCTCAGGTTATGTGTGTTTCAGGAAACCTCTATGACATCCTGATTTTGAGTTTTTACTCGAAATTGTGTCGTTAACCTTTGTAATGTTTGTAGTTCTGTTAGCTTATCACCCACCTGCCTCTTACTCTGATGATGTGAATTTTCAGAGTTCTTTGCTGATTTAGTCTCAGTACAGATAAAGTCATTATAGTGAGTGGATTTAATATCCATGTAGATGCTGTGATTGGCAGCTTCAACACTGCATTTAGTTCATCTTTAGTTGATTTTACTCAAAATGTAAATACACCAACTCAGACTGCTGGAGGTTGACCCATGATGCACTGAGCACCTCTCCTCTCCCTCTCTCTGTACAACTAGATGCTACTGTCGTACGCCACTAACTTAGAGTTTAATCCTCTGTGCAGGTATCTCTGGATCTGGAGCTCCACGTTTCTGACCTGCTGGTACTGACCTCAGCGACCTCCAAAGTCTTCATGTTCTCTCCCTCCTCTTTACCCTCACCCCAGCCAGAGGTTTTTTTTAACTTCCCGGCAACAGGAGGTTTGTTTCCTCACCCCAACTGGAGGTTTTTTTTTTTTTTTTAACTTCCCAGCAATGGGAAGTTTTTTTCCTCCACAAATGCTTGATCTGATCAAAGAGCAAAAAGAGAGCCTCAAATAAATAACAAAACAACATATGAGAACTGTATCTGTTTGCTGAAAAGTTTAACATGATGTACTCTTCCTTTCACATTGGTTGTTTGAGCGCACGTTTTATGGTTAAAAGAGAAAAGAGGAGACAAGCTGTTATTAATTCAACAGCGGGGAAATTTGCATTGTTGCAACACTGAAAGGGATTGTGCAAACATTTAAGGAATATAAGTAGAACAATAAAAATAAATCAAAATAAACAAGTACATTTCTAGAAATACCATCATTGCAAATATCAGTGGTATTGCACAGATTCTTTTATGAATAGAAACACTGAGTGCTGGTATTGCACAGACTTTTTTCTATACTGCACACATTTGCATACATTCTAGTATATGTAGAAAATAGATGTTGCACGGGGTTTTTAAATGTACAGAATATTCATAATTCAAAGGTTTGAATGTGTTGATATTGCATCAAAAAGAAGCATTGTTCGGTGTGATGTCTACTGGGAGCACATATGGTTGTAAAGTCTGACAGCAGCAGGAAAGAAGGACCCACAGGCGAAGCATCCTGCGACTGAAGGAGCTGCCCGACGTTGTCAGAGTCTCCTGCAGAGGGTGGGACGGGTTCTCCCACAGAGATGATAGTTTAACCATCATCCTCCTGTCTGGTGCCATCATCTCCACCAGGTTGAGGGCAGAGCTGGCCATCTTTATAAGCTCAGTGTTTCCTCGACATTCATTTAGGAGTGACAGGTCACCATTCCAGTACCAAGGTAAACGACAGATAACTATCTACTATTTGGGGTGTTCATGCCACCTTAATTACTGGCAAGTACTAAGGTAAACTACAGCTAAATATCTTGCTCAGTATTTACTCTTTGCTGTGTTCATACAATGTTAATTACTGGCCAGTACTCAGGTAAACGACAGATTATTATCTTGTTCAGTATCTACTATTTGAGAGGTTAATATGCCGTTATTTACTGGCAAGTGCTAAGGTAAACGACAGATAACGATCTTGTTCAGTATCTACTCTTTGTGGTGTTCATGTGACGTTAATTACTCAGGAGTACTATGGTAGACTGCAAATAGCTGTCTTGTTCAGTATCTACTAATTACTGGCCAGTTCTAAGGTAAGTGACAGATAACTATCTTGCTCAGTATCCACTCTTTGAGTGGCGACTACTAAGGTAAGTGACAGATAACTATCTTGCTCAGTATATACTCTTTGAGGTGTTCATGCGACGTTAATTACTGGCGACTACTAAGGTAAGTGACAGATAACTATCTTGCTCAGTATATACTCTT
>NW_007580286.1:11829-20022 GCF_000690725.1 Stegastes partitus | reverse complement strand
GGCTCCAGGTCAGAGAGTCAGAGGAGGGTCAATAGCACAGCGATTTACCGGAGAAAAGGTAGACTTATTAGCTTACGGTAACTCATAATAGATTTTACAAGTTAAATAGACATTCGCAACATATTAATGGCCAGCTAGCATTATGTAACACATCGGTATCTTAAGCTAATTGGGCCCGGTGCCAACTCAGTGTCGCTAACGTGACTAAACCAACTGATAGCATTAAGCTAACATCTACACGCCATGATGGAAATGCATCTTCAGATGAACGTGTTAAATATTTCTCTAAGAAGAGAAAGACACCAGATGAAGATGACGCTAGCCAGGTATCATTAGCCTTTTACTGACTCATAAAAAAAAAAAATAGTGTTTAGACTGTACTCAGGTGTGATGTGAGTGTAAATGATGTAACGTTGATGTTTTATGTAATCGTATGAGACCAGTAGCATCAGACAGGGAGGAGCAGTGGACAGCAGCAGACATTTAATAATATATGATCAGACACAAACTAGAAACAATTATAAATTAAAGCCGCAAGCGGCATTGGACGGCTCCTCGCTCCTCGCCCGACGCTTGTCGGCCTTCGCGCACACCGGGGTGTGGCACAAACGTGCTCCGGGCGGGACTCTGATCCGGCGAGTAGAGTTTCCACCAGATAGGAGCACGTGCGGCATATTTACGAGCCACTTCCTGTTTAGTGGCGAGCCGCAGCGGCGTGCGTGTAGGCCGTGGCGGAAACATGCTTTGGCTGAGACTCTGAGCATGCGCGTGAAGTTTCAGGAAGATCGGAGCACATACAGGCCAGTTACACATCACGTCTCCTATTCAGGCATTTTAGGGCGTTGTGGCCACGCCCCCAGGTGGCGGTGTGAGTGAGAGTGGTCATATGGCTGTGATGAGGGTGAGAGTGTGATGCAACATGTGAAGTTTGAGAGCAATTGGAGCATGTATAGGCTGTTTACACTTCACTTCCTGTTTAATGGCGAGGCGGCGTGCATGGCCTGGCATGCTGGCACCGCGCTGTGGCTGAGACTCAGGGCACGCCTGTAAAGTTTCAGGCTGATCAGAGCACACACAGGCCAGTTACACAGCATGTATCTATTCTGGTGTTTTATGGCGTTGTGGCCGAATTCAGGGGGGCGCCATTTCCACGCTGTCAGACTTTTGCGGATGGTTTTAATAACTTTTCATCACCACCTCCTGTAATTTGTGCTGGCCAACTTTCAGGTGTGTCCGACCTTCCCTGTAGGAGGAGATAGATGTTGAAAATGGCCAACAATGTCCAGAAGTCACCCAGAATCGCCAAATCTGTCACTGGGTTTTTTCAAAATGGCGGACTTCCTGTTGGGTTTAGGAGTTGGTGGTGATTGATGTTTTCGTGCGTCCTGACCTTCTACACATGCCCACCGAATCTTGTAGCAGTAGATGAAACAGCCTTCTGACAAGAGTCAGTTGAAGGCAAAAAACACCCCGAAAATGGACAAAATGGCCGTTGATCGAAATTGGACGGGCCGCCAATTCCAAACCGGGCCTCATCTGTGGAGCGTTTTGATAACTTTTAATCACCACGTCCTGTAATTTGTGCTCACCAAATCTCAGGTACGTACGACGGACCCTCCAGGAGAAGATAGATTTTGAAAATGGCCGTTTTTCCAACATGGCGGATTTCCTGTCGGGTTTACAGAAACATGCTAATGGACTTTTTTGTGCGTCACGAGTTGTTACATATGTGTGGCTAAGTTCGTAGTTGTAGGTGAAACGTAGCCACGGTGGGACTCTGTTGAAATATTGTAGGGGGCGCAGTGGAGCCGTGCTGCATTTTAGAGCTTGGTTGGCTGCAGGGGATCAGCTTGCATCATGTCTGCTGCTGAGCCTCTCAGAGAATTTCTCTTCAGAGCCTCAGAGCTCTTTGAGAAATAAACCCAGAAAAATGAACTGTTGTGAGCCTGGGTGCAAACTTTGCCTCTGAATCTACAGCCTCCCCCCAAAAAATATTGTTTATTGTTTTTATTTATATTTCTTTAATTGTATTGTTTTATTTATTTATTTTTTTTTATTATTTTAATTTTTATATTCAGCCTTTAAAAAGCCATTTTCAACTGGCCATTCAATGAATAGGTTGTAAGTCAAATGTCCTTTGTTTATGGACAGCCTGCCCCCGCTGCTGGAAACAGTCCTGGAGGAAACACTGTAAGCGTGTTGAGTCTCTTCCTGTGAGCCCCAGCATGCAACTGCACAGAAGATCGCTGATGCCAAAATTAGATTAAAGCATAAAAACATGTTTTCAGACCGTTGGTTTGTCAAAAACACCTGTGACTCCATCTTTAACTGCACAACCCTGAACGCTCAGTACAACCTCTTTTCATATCTGCTGTGTTGTACATGTGTGTAAATGCATATTTGCTCCTTGATGGATACAAGCAGAGCTGTGAATTCTTGAACACTGGGTGTGAAAAACATCTGCAGGGTCGTTATATTACTTTTGCATATTTCTCACACAGTCCTTCTCAACCATAGACACCTCCCTCCTCGAACACCCTTCTTCTTCTCTCCTCTGGCACCGGCAGCTTAAACATCCTCCTCAGCCTCAGCGCTGCTTTAGACACAACACACCACTCCATCTTTCTCCTTCCAAACCTCCACTGTCTCTCCGTCCCCACAGCAAATCCACTTACTCATCTCACCTACAAAGCTCTCAACAACCTGACTCCCCTCTGACTGACTCTAGCTGCTGATGCTGGCCTCCCGTCCCCCCTGTGAGTCCCACCCGGGGTGATGGGACGTTCTCCATTGTCATTCCTACCCTCTGGAGCTCAAAAGCATCAGAGAATCCTCCTCACATAGTCAAGAAATCCATAAAGACACGTCTCTTTAACACAGCCTACTGCTCATCATTCATTCATCTATGTGGGCTTTGCTCCACTTTGTTGCATTTTCTAGCGTTGGTCTTTCAGAATCCTTGGAGGCTGCAGACAGACAGTTTGGACCTTTATTCAGTGAACTGTGTCCCTGAAGGTCTGGACTGGTTAGGCTCCATAATGATGCTGCACATTGCTGCTATTTTTCTTTTTTTTTGGCTACTGTTCTGTTGGAGGGACACTTGTTTTAGTTTGACGTAGTTTCTATTTACTACCACTAGATGTTGAGGTCTGTGCTGCTTCTTTAACTGTACATTGTCTTTTATCACAGCGGGTTTTATCAGCAGCACAATCATCTCATTCTGTGAACACGTTCTACTGCCTAACCTGATCATTACAACCATGTTTGTGTTCTCTTTTTCACAAATTTAAGTCAGCAATAAAATACTAATCAATTGTACTATATATTTAGCAAAGCATAGGGCAGGGTGGTGCAGGTGGTTAGCACCGTTGCCTCGCAGCTAGAAGGTCGCTGGTTCGCGTCCCAGTGAGGACACCCGGGATCTTTCTGCGTGGAGTTTCCATGTTCTCCCCGTGCAGCGTGGGTTCTCTCCGGGTTCTCCGGCTTCCACCCACAGTCCAAAAACATGTTGAGGTTAATTGGTGATTCTAAATTGTCTGTAGGTGTGAATGTGAGTGTGCTTGGTTGTCTGTCTCTAAGTGTAGCCCTGCGATGGACTGGTGACCTGTCCAGGGTGTCTCCTGCCTTCACCCTGAGTCAGCTGGGATAGACTCCAGCCCCCCATGACCCTAGTGAGGATTAAGTGGTGTATAGATAATGGGTGGATGGATTGAGCAAAGCTTGCTTTTTCAAAAATTGCTTTTACTTACAAACTTTTACTGTAATAAACTCTCATCTACAGCATCAAGAACAATCAAGCCTTGCTTCACTTTGTAAATTAAAATCTAAAATGTATTTTTGTTCTTTCTGTTTTTACTGCAAAACATTGCATGAGCACTGACTGGTGTGGGAGCTGTTTACAGTTTGTTTGTTCCCACACTTAAAGAAATGCTGGTTCAATGAGGTTCCATGTTTTTTTCCTGTCTTACTTCTGCTTAATGGGGGGTGGAGTAGACGACAGATGTTTGGTCCTTACCTAATCTGACAGTGTGGGTTCAATCATGCATACAAATGAATCAAAGAGGAAGGAAACTAGGCGTTTTATTTACAGCGCTGACCAGAACTTCTGTCTTCCCGTTAATCTCGTGTGGGAAAGTCGCCTTATGTAAACTTCTTCTTCTGCAGTGCAAATGAAGGTGTTACAATAAGTCGTTTATTTCAAAGGACATTAATGATGTGCAGGCATGTTTGACTGACTCACACACGGAGATGAGAGCAGCAGCTATGAGTCTAGCTGCTACAACCAGTGGATTTCTGGTGCTTCTTCTCACTGTGACAGGTACCGTATATGTACTTACAGATGTTGTACAGTATTTCTGCTTAGAGTGATCAGAAGCATGTTTTGAGATTTGACAGATAAAATGATCAGTTTTCCCCAAAGCTGCAGCACCAGACTTTCTGTCGTCTCATTGAAATGCAACGTCTTACTTGTGCGTTGAGCGTTTTGCTGACTTTTGACTGTTCGGGCTGACCTTCTCCTACTGTGGGATACATCTTTCTTTGTAAAAATGTCACGGGGAACTCTATAAAAATGTGACATTATACATCTAAATACTTAAATCCTACAATTTCATTTGGCAGACGCTTTGATCCAAAGCGACGTACATCTGAGAGCAGATACAACACAAGCAAAGATCTAGTCAGAAGAAAACAACCTGGATAAGTGTCATAGAACAAGTTTAAGTGTGATAGGGCGTAGATGGGAGTTTTTGTTTTCTTTTGTTTGTCTGTTTCCAGTCTGTCAAGTGCAAAGGTGTTCAGTGAAGCTGGTCTTTAGTCTTTTCTTAGACTGAGAGGGAGTCAGCAGATTGAACAGTTTGGTAACTCGTTCCACCACCGGGGAACCACAGAGGAGAAGAGTCCAGCTGTCAACCTCGGGCCCCTTGTGGTGGTTGTATCAGGAGGCTTTTGTTGGTTAGTGAGCGAGAGGGAGTGTAGACCTGAAGGAGAGAGTTCAGGTGGGAGGGAGCTGTTCTCGTTGTGGTTTTGTAGGCAAATGTCAGAGTTTTGAATCTGATGCGGGCAGCAACTGGAAATCCCAATTATAGTCCGATGCCCCATGTGTATGACAGCAGTGTTCTATTGTTTGACTAAAGATTTTGACATCATATGAGTAATTTAAGTGTCCAGAAATCTGATTTCGTAGTCTAGAGGCCATAATACAGGCTTTAACCTTGAATTAGAATTTAAAGACCCTTTTCAAAAAAAAAAAGAAAAACGATAATTACCATGACTTCTGGTGTGGATACAGAAACAAGCTGATCCAGGAGCATCTTCAGGAGGTTTCACCTTTAATTGTAACAATTTTATTATTGGATGCGTGCAAATTACAAGTGTGCTGTTTCTGATGATGCCACCAGGAATATCTTCCTTAAAGCAATTTCATTTTTAATTCAGATGATTGTTCATGGGCTGCAAGGTGGCTCGGTGGTTAGCACCGTCCCAGCTAGAAGATCGCCAGTTCGGGTCCCGGTGAGGACACCCAGGATCTTTCTACGTGAAGTTTGCATGTTCTCCCCGTGCAGCGTGGGTTCTCTCCGGGTTCTCCGGCTTCCTCCCACACAGTCTAAGCACATGTTGAGGTTAATTGGTGATTCTAAATTGTCCGTAGGTGTGAATGTGAGTGTGCTTGGTTGTCTGTCTCTAAGTGTAGCCCTGTGATAGACTGGTGACCTGTCCAGGGTGTCTCCTGCCTTCACCCTGAGTCAGCTGGGATAGACTCCAGCCCCCCGTGACCCTAGTGAGGATTAAGCAGTGTATAGATAATGGATGGATGGAGCATCAGATAAATAATGCTTCTTAATTGGTTGGACAATGGATGGATGTGCTTTGAAAACCTGCAGTCAAGAAATGATACGTCTGCTCTTACCAACATCTCTACAAGCACCAGCTGGATGGATTTAAAACTGTCAAAGTGACTTGAGGGTTTTGGTGTCAGATCTCTAAAATTTGTCCTGAATATTTTCTTCATCCATGTATTTTATTTGGCTTAATGCAGAAATGAGCTCATAACATTTTTGTGATCTGAGTACAACCCTGCTGTAACGCTGCTCCACTGCTGCTCCCTGATACAGACGTGTTGATAAAAGGGCACTTTTCTGTCTCAGTTGATTCAAAGCTGATCAGAGTTGAAGCCTGCAGCAGTGATAAACATCACAGCGTGTTTTACATGTCCTGCTGTGCACCATGTAGACAGTCTGCAGGTTTTCATTCCACTCAGTCATGTCAGCAGGTGGCTCCACTGATCCTCTCCTCGACACGAAGGACGGCTCGTCGGTGTGTCTTTAGCTGAAGTGAAAACCTGCAGACTGTTTGTTCTCCAGGACACATTGTTCTGTGTCCCTCACAGGAGATTTAAAATGTAGATCAGAAAAACAAACAGGTTTGTTTTCTGATGCTGCAGTCAATTCAATGGACTAGCAAAAAACAAGTCTGTGAACTGAACCTGTCAGGTGTGAATCTGATGACTTCTGATGTGTTCTGTGTTCCAGTGATGCACAGTCTGGGTGACTGGGGGGTGACTTACACTTCTCCTCACATCTGTGCCGTCAAAGGATCAACTGTGGAAATACGCTGCACCTACACATACCCTTTAAGAAAACATGACCGTGAAACTACTGTTGAGAAAACACTCTGGTTTTCAAAACAGAGTAACGACATCTATGTGGATCTGAGAACAGACCCGGACTATTCAGGTCGGGTAGACTATCGCTGTGGAAACAACGACTGCATTCTGAGAATCACAGACCTGAGAAAGAGCGACTCAGCTGTGTACATGTTTAGATTCATAACAAACCACCAGCGTGGAACTTATACTGGATTACCTGGAGTCACTTTGTTTGTGGCAGGTGACATTTCTTCTTTTGATTCTGTTGCTTACTTTGAGTGCCTCTTTGTGCTTCTGTCCATTATTTTTAAAACTCTTGTGTTCCTTGTCACTGATACAGATCTCCAGGTGAGCAGGTCACCCATCAGGGATTCACGGTCAGTCGAGCTGAAGTGTCAGAGCAGTTGTCCTCTACCAGACCATCAGCCCTACGTCTGGTACTCCAATGGACGCATCATTGAAGGACAAACATCTCAGTCTTATTTAAGTCATTTTGACTCCCTAAACAAAATTTCCTGTGCTGTGAGTGGACATGAGAAGTCTACCTCTCCTTCAGTGTGTGAGTTTACTTCTCAGACACCTTGTGTCTTGTCCTGTATTTTGTGTCTGACCACACAACCTGCATGGCTGTGTGTTTGCAGTGAGCTTTCTGAATAGTCTATATAGTGAAGTGCTTATGACAAATATTCATCTCAGTCCTTTGGTGTCCTGAATCTGACTGTGGTCTCTGCTTTGCTCTGTGTCACAGTGGTAAAGGCTCCCTGGGATGTGACTTACACTTCTACTCAGATCTGTGCCTTTGAAGGATCCACAGTGGAAATGCACTGCAGCTACACATACCCCCCTCGAATACGTGTTGCTGAAACATTTTGGTTCACTAAAATGAAGGATAATCAATTTGTGGAACTGAAAGCTGATCAAGATTATCATGGTCGTGTTGAGTACAGTAAGAAGAGCTGCAGTCTGACAATCAAAAGTCTGAAAAAAACTGACTCAGCTGAGTACAAATTCAGATTCATAACAAACCAAGAACTTGGGAAATATACTGGTGAACCTGGAGTCACTCTGTCTGTCTCAGGTAACATTTTCACTAGAAGTCAGTCAGAGTCAACGTTCTGTCCACATTTCTATGAGTGTGTTGACATTTCTTTCTAAACTAACGTGTCTGTTGGTTTGTCACAGATCCACAGCTCCAGATACGTGTGAGGAGATCAACAGTCAACCAGTTTTCTACCTGGACAGAGCTGACATGTCACAGCAATTGTCAGCACGCTGATTATCCTTCCTACGTCTGGTACAAGAATAGAATCAGAGTTGAGGAAAAGAAAAGATATTTACACCTGCAGACATTTGATCCTTCAGACACATATTACTGTGCAGTTAAAGAACAGGAGCGTTTCCATTCTCCTGCAGTGTGTGAGTTTACTTTTTTACTTTTTGACTAAATTAGTAGTATATTATATATTAATTATTATATTAATAGTATAACTAAGTATAAAAACATTCTTTTCAAGTATATACGATCCAAAACACAAGATGTCAACGAA
>NW_007580286.1:10447-11774 GCF_000690725.1 Stegastes partitus | reverse complement strand
AATCTGGATTTCCAGCATAACGTTTTTTTTTTCCATGCTATATATTTAATAGTCTCTGATTATGGGTGAGCAGAAAAACTGTTTGCAGCCATCATGAAAAGTCCTCACTTCAAGAACACCGGTGACTCCTAAGTATAGAGGAAGCGGACCCAAAAGGCGACAAGGGAGGAGGGTTCCAGTAATAAAGGGAACTTTGTTAGGGACAGGAGTGAGGACACCGAGGAAGCAGGAGGGGGAGTGCAGGCACACGCAGGTCTTCGTGAGGGAGGTGAAGAGGGAGAGGGGTAATCCAGGGATTCCATCCGGGTGCTCCAGTGAGGGAAACCCGTGCTCCGGGGATACTGTGCTCGTGACGGGTGAATCCTTTAGTGGGGGACTGTTGGGCTGCTGCTGGTGGCTCACACGAGAAGGCTGGGCTGGAGTCCAAACCTGGAACCCCAACAACAAGAAGAACAAATCAAAATGCAGAAGTTATCTAGTGATATTTTCTGAATCATTCATAGTTGCATATCGCAATGCTACTAAACCAAACATACAGAGTACTTTTTATTATGAAATACTCGGTCACAAAATTGATAAAAAGGTTGTTTTTGTTTCATATGGGCATACTTTTCATTTTTTAATGTTGAAAATCCAGATCGCTGTTCTACTTTGATTAGGCTTTATGTCAATGTTTCTGTTATTGTGGTTCAGCCTTTAATACCAGCTCAATCAGTTGTAAAAGTCTAATGAAAATAACCATCTTTTTTCATTTTAATGATCAAGTATTTCATATTAATGAGTAAATTATTTATTTTCAGTTGTTAAAGATGAGACTTTTCATGGTGGCTTTAATTTTATTTTTTTCATAATTCAACTCACCAATAATTAGAGACAATCTGTGTGTCCAATTTTACAGATTCTGAATTACTGACATGATGAGAAGTAACCGTGAAAACGTCACACTTTTATCTGAGATGGTTCCTGAATTATTGTAATCCAAACATAGCCTCATGTTTCATTGTGCAAAAACAAAAGTGCCTTAAAAAGTATCTCAGAAATTAATTGATAAATGAAGCTAAAGGTTCCCAAATATCTTCATAAATATCCAATTTCTATGCCATAAAAGCTTTGGGCAAATCAGAGATGATTGAGCAGAAATTGTTCTAAAATCGTGATGATTTGTAGCTCAGTGACCCATGAACACATAAAAAAGTTTGTGTTACTATAATCACATTCTCATATCAGACTGCATGTATGTATTTATCTCCTCCAGATGCTCCAAAGCCTCCCTCTGTGTCAGTGAGTCCCTCTGCTGACATAGTGGAGGGACGTTCAGTGACTCTGA
>NW_007580286.1:0-9293 GCF_000690725.1 Stegastes partitus | reverse complement strand
CTCTGTTCATCAATGTCCAGTGTAAGTATTTGTGATTGAAAGTCTTGAGAAAAGTCTGTCTGTAGTTTGCATTGTAATCTAAAGGAAGTATATCCCTATATTGTTTAGATCCTCCAAAGCCTCCCTCTGTGTCAGTGAGTCCCTCTGCTGAGATAGTGGAGGGACGTTCAGTGAATCTGACCTGCAGCAGTGATGCTAACCCAGCAGCTACTTACACCTGGTACAAGGAGAACGAAGACTCACCAAAAGCATCAGGACAGATCTTCACCATCACTGACTTAAGAACTGAACACAGTGGGAATTATTACTGTGAAGCTCAGAACACAAGAGGGCGTGATACATTCACCATATCTCTGAATGTTGTGGCAGGTAAATATTTAAAATATCTCACTACCAATAGTTTCTCATCCTGTTTACAAATAGAACATTTATGTTCACAGATTTTAGTTTTTACCACTTATTTTGTTTTCCCTGCATATTAATAATAACAACTGCATTCTGACGGATAAACTACATATTTAGTATTTCACTATCAATTTGGAGCTTGATTGTTCATTGGCTGCAAATGAGGATTTGTTGGTGATGAGTCAGTTGAGCTGATGCAGTTTTGGGAAAAGCTTAGTCAGGAATCAGCAGTGGCTGGAAAAGGAGACGACAGGAAGAGGAGTCAGAAGTAAAGGTAGGGTGGATGGAACCCGAGACGTGAGAATGAAATAGTGGAACGGGCAGAGTGTGCGTATAGACAGACGACAGGAAGGAAAGCAATTGAGATGTGGTCCTGCTCCTGAACTTCAGCTAAAGATTTTCTCCTCATTTCTCTAGCAAGGACTTCACCACCAAATTAAGGCTTGATTGTTTCTTGGCTACAAAAGAGCATAATGTTGGTGATGACTGAGTTGAGCTGATGCAATGTGGGGAAAAGCTTAGTCAAGGATCAGCAGCTGCTCCTGGGGCGATGGACCCAAAAGGCGTAACTTAGGTCTCGAGGGTTGGAGCAGATGAAAGCAGGTACGCTTGAGGCCTGTGGTGTTGATTAGGTGGTGTGAAACCCATCAACTCAAAGCTGCATTCATATGGAAGGAGTGAGGAGAGCATGCTAGGATTCTGGATGCCGTCAGGATTTGCTTAAAGTGGAAGAGGGATTGAGACAAGGCTGCAACTTGACAGGTCTCTGGAACAAACTGATATTCAGAAGGCAAAGCTTCCTGAGATTTTCTGGTTTGTATATGGTGTTCTAGAGATTTGTAAGGGCTTATGTGTGAATCTAGTTTCAAGTAAATAATGGGCATTGGATTGCCCACTCAATTGGTTTGGCTTCGTTTGAGAAAGGTCAGTTTCAGGAGACAGTATAGGGGTGCGGTTGGATGGCGGTGCAGATTGAAACTGACTCGCCGGTCGATGTTCCAATGAACTTTGTGCATCGCAGGAACCAAGGAAGACCTACATAATTGATCGTTATTAATCAGTTATGTTGCAAAGGTATCGTGGGTGTTTTGATTCCCAGATGGAGATGAGCAATATGAGAGGGAGTTGGAATGTGCAGTTACATTGAATGATGGAAAGACAGAACAGAATCTGTTATAGAGGGAGAGTAAGGAGTCAGCGATATTGTTGTAGTGGCCCAGGAAATGTTTGGCGAAGAGGGGAAACAGGTTGGAGGCTGACTGCCATGTGAGATGCAGCTCGAAGGGCATGACTGTGGGAGAGTAGGTTCGACTTTTGTCTAAACTGATGAGGGCAAAGTTATCGGATTGAATAAGGATGGACTTCTACTTCGTTTGTGGCCCTAGGAGAGCGTCACGATCACAATGGTGTAGATTTTGAATACTGCTGAAGATGGATGGAGACGTTTTTGACGGAACTGCGAGAACTCAGGAAGCTATGGCCTGGAACCTATTGCTGACCAAGAAACCCCCAAAACCGACAGAAGGAGCATGTCTGTGGAGAGCTGACGGCTGCTTGGACTCTTGTTCACGAGTGATGGAAGAATGGAGCATGAGATGGACGGGCAGCTTGGTGCCGCGTCAGCAGGAATGAGGGTGTTGTACTGGACCACTGTGATGAGGAGGGAGCTGAGCTGGATGCGAAGCTTTCATCAATCTACATTGCATCCCTAACCTATGGTCATGAGCTTTGGGTAGTGACAGAAGAACGAATTGCTGGTACAAGTGACCTTAATAGCACTTGCTGGGAAAAGTGAGATGATTCATGGGTGGAGACTGTTTGAAGGAGCTTCATGTGGAAATTAAGTGGCTGGATAGGCTCTGAGTGCATGTTTCGGTGCTGGGATGTTGATGGGAGTTGTAGCAGACGTGACATCTGCACTGTAACTTATTGAGAATCTGGCATCCGCTTGTGTATAGGTGGAGGGTTGTTTACATGGGGGTAGATGTTAGTGACACAGGCAAGGCTAGGAATTAAAGCAGAAGATTAATGACTGAAGCGACTGCACTGAGGCACGCTGCACTGGGCTATGTTAAGACTGCTGCAGAGAGTTTGCCCCCATAGCTTAAGCACTGGTTTTGGTCTGCACTTATATAGCCTTAGCAGCACTCAAAGTGCTTTACAATGTTTCTCATTCACACATATTCATACACCAATGGCAACAGAGCTGCCATGCAAGGCGCTAGCCTGCCATTGGGAGCAACTTCGGGTTCAGTGTGTTGCCACTTCGACTGTGGAGGGGGATCGAACCGCCAACCTTACAATCAGAGGACAACTGCTCTACCACCTGAGCCACAGCCGCCCAGGCTTTAGGTCGATGCTTTGTAGCAGGAGCATGGTGGTGGGAAACCTTGTGACCTTTGGAAGAGTTTCCTCAGGTGTGGCAGGAGGGAGACAAGGCAGGAGGCTGGTCAGAGAGCTGTTGGCAGAGCAGACAAATATTAGTGGGAGTGAAATGGTAGAGAACACAATGTGTATGTAGAGGCCTGTGCAAGACCAAGTGTGGAGCTGAGTCTACAATCTGGTGATGAGTGTGAGTCTGAGCTCGGCCTATATGGAAGCAAGTGGATCACTGAAGGCAGGTGATCCTGCTTCCCACCCACCTGTTTCCAGTCCTGTCTACATTCACCATCACAACCGGAGACAGCTGCCAACCAGTGATTATCACAATATCCAGTTATCGCCAATATTTGCATTAACTTGAGCCATGTGCACTTAATAAATTGGTAACTTTTTATATATATAAAAAGAAAAAAAGTTGCTGTTGTATGACCTTTCTAGCAAAACCTGAATCTTTATTATTATTTTTTATTGTATCCCAATTCCCCCAGAGGCGTGGAGATCAGCAGTCATTGGAACAGCTTCTGTTGTTTTCCTGACCATCATACTCCTCTCCATTGTCCTGCTAATAAGGTGACTATATATCAATTGTATATGAAATACATGAAAATCAGTCATCTTAAAAAGCAGTTTGGTAAATGAATTAAAGTTTTACATTTTTAATATTTCTTCTAACCAGAAAAAAGAGCTCGTCGGAGCCATCATCTGAGCCTGGAGAAAGATCTGTTAACAGTGAACAGGTGAGACACGACAGTTCTGTGATTTTTCCCGAGTTCAAATCACACTGCATAGTCACTGAGTGAAACTTGACAAATTCACATGCAGAGGCGAGGTGTCCAAAGTGAATTAGATTATCGCACAGACAGCCACAAACAAGCTCATTTAGGGTTAATGGTTAGAGGAAAGTCAGAAAAACTATGGAACTGGTTGTGGAATCCAGGACCAGCTCTGTTGCTCTCATGCAAGGAAACTGAGGGAGTTCATGTGTTTCCTGGACTTGTTGGAAAAGAACATACATTTGGTGATCTTGTGGTACGTTCATTGTGTTGCCACTAGATGGTGGCAACATATCAGAAGCTATGAAGACAGAAGTGTCCATATACACTGTAAATGACACATCATGAGCAGTCATTGCTGTAGCTGAGTATTGCCACCCTGAAAGTGCCCTGTACCAATGACCGTCTCATAAACAGGGATTCAGACTTTCAAGGGTTTTATACATGATAAACAAAAGTCAACTTGCAGGTCTTTCTGTATCATTATTCTTCTTTGAAATTCCAGTTCAAACGTGCATGACTAATTTACTCCAATATTACAACTTGCATCGTGTAATGTACAGTAGTTTCACAGTTCTTGAGCAGCGTCATAGGTGAGCTGGTGTGCCCAAGATGAAGCGCGTGGTGAAATGGTGAGTGGGAAAAAAGGCAGAGACTCTACATATCTGCTCATTCTGAAGGACTCAATGGCGTAGATTTGCATCTAAGCCATTTTCAGGCAGGAAGGCATTATTTTCATAGAACTTGTAAATATGGAACTTTGATACACACAGCAGAGCAGGAAGACAGAGGTGATATTAAATACCATGCCTGGGTTGGAAAAGGCCATAACATCCCGTTTACACAGCAGGACATGGCTGTGAAGACGGACTTCTTGGAAACCTTGGTTAGGCTGCTGCCGCCATGAGTGGGACAAGAATAAATGAAGCAAAAACAATGGCTGAATAGATCAGTAGGATGTCCCAAACAAGGTTCTACCAAAGTTCACACTGATGTACAGACGGAAATGAAGATTAACAAATACATTACAAATAAATGTCTTTGCAGCTTCCCCCCAGTCCCCCGGAGGAGCAGGAAGGTCTTCATTATGCCAGTGTGAGATTCTTGAGGAACCAGACAGATAACATCTACGCCAACATTAGAGCCGCTGGACTCCACAGACATAAGGACAAAGAGGATGAGACAGTAGAATATGCTGCCGTTAAATTCAACAGTTCTGCCCCGAGGTATGCAGCTCTTATCACAGGAGAAGCATCCTCATCTAAGCTTCAAAATGACATGCATTTAAAAGAAAGAAACATCTAAATATAAAAATGATTGCCATTTCATTTGCTTGTTTTGTTTACATTCCTGTCATTGTTGGAAATGTGGATTTGGTAATACTACGATTTCCCTGATTCCACATTAATTTAATGTTGTCTTTTCCCCCGCTCTCAGAACTAGTGGTGAGGAAACTGTGGAGGATCCGTCTGTGCTGTACAGTACAGTCAGCAAAATGAGATGAACGCCTGGATCTCTGGTCCTTTTCTTTCATTATCACGTTCTTAAAATCCCAACAGCTTACAGATGTATTGACATGTATTTTTGTACAGACATCCATGGTCCTCAGAGGGTAAATTCTACAGATTCTGGTGATTCCCTGACTTTAGTTGTAGTGTGACCACAATAATTTTGCAGATTGCTTGAATTTTAATATATCTATCTGAAATTTCTCAACAACTCCATTGGATGGATTGTGTGTGAGCCACATGAGGAAACATTGCACTATTTTGCAACAAATAGCCAAGACACTGTCCTTATCCTGCTTTTACATGTACATATTAGAATAGATACAAAAGACATTTTATAAATTTCTGTATTTGTGAACTGCTGACCCGGACTGGGGACACTGCCGAGCGGCAGAAGGAGCACTTAAAGGAACTCCTCAACCTGGTTGACATGCCATCTGCTGAAGAGGCAGAGCCTGAAGACTTGGAGGACGCTTTGCCCATATCCATGGCAGAGGTTGCCGAGGTAGTCAAGAAGCTAGACTAAAGGATTTCTTTGTAGTAGGACAAATGGTGTAAAGTTGTTAGCTGTACCTTGACATGTTTCGGCATCTTATCTGTCGCCTTCTTCAGAAGTGTGGCCTCTGGCGCTGGATTCGGGAGGCCATTGAAATCAGGAAGCGAGGCTCACATACAATCGATAGAGATGATGGAGCGTTCCTTCTATCCCACACCTGGGACGCTCTGCTCCAGAGGCACACATGGGGAACTTGTGTCTGTAAGGGCTGCCCCTTGTCTCCTGTTTGCGGAGTTCATGGACAGACTCTCAAGGCACACCTGGGGCGAGGAGGGTGTCCATTTTGGGGTCCTTAGGATCGTATCTCTGCTTTTTGTGGACGACGTGGTACTGTTGGCTTCATCAGACCAGTGGCCTTCACCAGAGCGGCTTGCTGCCGAGTGTGAAGTGGCTGGGATGAGAGTCAGCACCTAAAACTCTGAGGTCTTGATTTTGCATTGATGATGTATATGAGCTACACATGGATGGATATATATATATATTTTTACATATATTATTTTTTTCTATTTTCTGAAGTGTGAATAGAGGAACATACTGTAAGCAACATCCGTTAATGATGCCAATAATTGGTAGCTAAGGTTACCATCCACTCAGACAAATAAAGATGATAACTGGAACCAAAAATAGCTCTTTGCAGCCTTAACTACATTGGTCCGATGAAATGAAGGCCACACGTTATACAGATGTCGTATTAAGTCTGACCGCATAGCACAGGTGTGGCCTTTAACTACACTGTGGTCATGTGAACTGTTACATTCTTCAATAAAATAAAGCATTGCAATAAAGTGCGTTACATTTTTAAACCAAACATTAATTTTAAAGTGGTATATTTTTAGTTATTAACATCTTATGTATTGTACTTTTAATCAACTTTAATGGCTATTTAAATTCAAATATTAGTGAAATTATGAGAAAGGATAGAACAAACTTGTAATAGAAATCTCAATAAGAACTCTCTTTAGTACAGTCACAGCAGTGATACTGTTATGGGTCTCAGGAATAAGTACCACAGCAACAAATATATGAAGCCTGTATCAGGTAGAAAAAACAGGAGCAATGAGGACACAGTCCACTGCGATCCACTGGATCTTGGGCTCATCGTTCTCTTGTCCGCCCAGGGTGTTTCTCACAAGGCGTGGTGGGAGGGTTAAGGGTGGCGTGGATGTGTGAGAGCAAGTGTTGTAAGATTGGATGGAAAGACGGATAGAGGGAGGATGTGGTGGACAGGGAGGTGGGGGGATGGAGGGAGGATCTGGGTGGGTAGAGGGGGAGGGTGGAGTGTAGGGGGATGGGTGGGCAGGGAGGGAGGTAGGACATGGGTGGATGGGGAAGGAGGGTGGTTAGTGGATCCCTGGTTTTATTAAACAATCTAATTGCATCAGGTAGGTCCAGCAGGCCTTTGGCCCTTGATGCCGAAACTGCCCTTTGTCAAAGTTGTTTTTCTTTTTTGTTGTCTTTTTGTTGTTGTTGTTTTGTAAGTGTGTGTGTGTGTGTGTGTGTGGTCCAAAATAATAAATGAATCAAAAATAATAATTCAGATCTACCCTCAGTCGGTCACATGACCACGTAGACGTCCCTCACTGCCCTGAGGTGCCCAGACGTGCCCTGGAGCTAAGCGCATGCGCTGCTAGTTCAGAAATCGAAGACCGGAGGGAGGACTTCAACAACTGATGGTCTGGTGAGTAGGTTTTGCTGCGGTATTCGTTTGTGTGTATTTTTGCAAGCTGACTGACGAAGTGAAGTGAGCATCCTCTCATAAGTTATAGCCTCTAGTGCTGAGGGGGAAAGTTCTGCCAGGCTTGTTTTTGTAACCCAAAGAGGATATGTTGAGCTCTGACTCCATTCAGTCCTCACCGCTGTCTCCTCAGTAGTTCAGGAGGAAGCTGCAGCCAGGCAGCAATGCAGGACTTTCATATTGGTTGGAAATCACAATATGGTGGAAATGAGTTGCTTGGCGGAGGTCTGCGCTCCTCAGCCTCCAGCCTCTTAGCACGGAGTCTCCTCCAAACAATCAGCAGTATGGCAGGTCACAGTCAGTCATTTTCACTATTGGTTATCTTTACATCTTGTCATGATTACATCACACTGGTTTAATCAGCTACTATCTCTCCCATGCTCTTTTTAGGGTCTACACTCTCAGATCAATACAGCCCACCTCCAGCAATCTCATCAGCAGCAGCCTCCTCACCAACCCCCTCAACAGAACCTGTTCAGTGTACCTCATCAGGTCAAACATAGACTGACCCCCTAACAAAGATATGAGGTGTGGACAATGATATGGTATGTTGTGATTCCATGTTGCGTTCTGTATGAGTATGGGGTTGCTACAATTCAGCCAGTTATCTTGTAAGGTATGTGTCTGTATGGTGTTTTCTAGTTCATGCTCCATGCGCCCCCTTTTAACTTTGAGCACCTGCCCCTTCAAAGGTCTCTGCACGGCCCTGAGTTCCAGTGATTACAACCTGCAATTTCCTTTTCTTATAGACTCAAGTCAGTTAAAGTCAGTCTTATTAACATAACTAAAAAAGTTCCACATTTTACTGTGTTTACTGTGGTACATTATGATTTATTCAGCCTTACGCTGCAAAAGAGTTCATTTTTCACCCACTGGTTTAGAACTAGGAACCACGCAGCACTCTGGGTTAAATGATAAACCCAAACCAGCGCTTGTTCTTTCCCATAGCAACCCAGCGGTGTGGTTGACGTTGGGTTATTTTTAATCACTACAGTTTGTGAGTGTGCTGTACAAGTTTCACATCATGGTGTGAAGAACATTTTAGTGTTTTTTTTAAATGTGAAGTCATGAAAGCTTTCCACAACTTCTTTTTCAGGAGCTTAGTCTCGTTGTGCTTGACATTGTTTGACACACTTTTTTTTTCTTGCATTTTCAAATAAGGATAAAAAGCCAACAAGTTCTATACAGTGCATTATAAAGCTCATATATTTGATAAGTAACAACCTTATTTTCTTGTTGTTTTTTTTTTTTCTGGCCTCTGTTTCACAGTTCATACTGTGAAAGGGAAGGAAGTATGGTGGTATATCAGCTTCAGCTGTGTTTTCTGCTCACACCCTGAAGGTTCATCTTCAAGAAACGTCCACTGTTTCTGAATAGAAGTACAAGTGTTTAATTCCACAGATATGTCTTGTCTATGTTAGTTCCTTTCTGACATGTTTCATTGCGACTGAAGCCATCAAAGGAGATGAGAGGAGCAGATATGAGTTTACCAAGAGGACAGAGTGGATTTCTAGTTTTCCTTCTCTTGATGCCAGGTAACGTATATCAACATTTACACTGTAGGGCATTTAGCTCACTTATTCACAGCTGCCATGAGTGCGATTAGGCAAAAGATGAAACAAACTTGTTGACAAATTTTAAATCCTGTATCTATACTTAGGTCTCTGTTTTGTGTGCCGTTCCCAGCTGGTGTAACCAGTGAAATATGACAAATTATTTAAAAGGCTGTTACACAGCATCACACAACACAACCTTTGTGTAACGCCACTAAATAATCTGTTGGGTTTTTGTTGGGTTTTCTTTACATATTTGGTAAAACAAGCATTTTATCCTCTTTGAAACAGTATATACAGATAAAGATGATATACTTTAACATTAAATTAAATTTGTCTTTCAGTCATTTATTTTAATAAAATATCAATAGATGTCGTACT
>NW_007580285.1:25355-37966 GCF_000690725.1 Stegastes partitus | reverse complement strand
GTTGACACTGGAGTCAAAGTGGAAGCGTGTGCTTGTAGTTTGTGTTGGGCTGATGTGAATCCACAATAAATCCCATGAGGAGGTCAAAGGCAGATGATCTTTGTGGTGTAGTTGTTCTAATCATGATGAGCAGTCAACACACATGTCATGCTGGTCCAGTGGTTTGGACCCACACCTCTGAAGCTGAAGATCCCAGGTTCAAGTCCAGCTGTTCCATCTTTTGTCTTTAAGTTCTCCTTCAAAGGACGGTTCTGTTGTTGGCATCTGGACCAGAATCACTTCATTCATCCAGTGTGTGTCTGTGGTTGTGTTGTTTGTTCTAACTCAGCAGAAGTTGGGATCTTTGGAGGTTTAATGATTCATTTTACAAAATGATCAAAACGTCACACAAAACAACCTCAAGAGACACAAAAGCA
Source organism: Stegastes partitus (assembly GCF_000690725.1). Taxonomy (NCBI): domain Eukaryota; kingdom Metazoa; phylum Chordata; class Actinopteri; family Pomacentridae; genus Stegastes; species Stegastes partitus. The sequence goes on along the minus strand of NW_007580285.1, from coordinate 37,550 downwards.
CAAAGAAAAAGCAAAAACCACAACAAACAGACACAAAAACCACCAACAAGTGAGACGAACACACGTATAAGAGCCACAAAACCACCATAGACAGATTCAAAACCAACACAACGAGACAAAATATGCCAAAAAGAGACAAAGAAACGACACACAAATGACTCAAAACACAAAGAGAGTCAAAAAATGACCACAATAAAGCACAAAACACCAACAAGTGATTCAAGACCACCACAAAGAGACACTAAACCACCACAATGAAACAAAACAACACCAACAAGTGAGACAAAAACACCTATAAGAGTCACTGAATCACCACAAAGAAACACAAAACCACCACCAAAGTCTAAATTGAATCACAAAATCACCACAAAGAGGCACAGAATCATAACAATGAGACAGAAAACACAGAAAAGAGACACAAAACCACCATAAACTGACATAGAACCAACAACAAGTGACACAAAAACATTACAAAGAACCAGAAAATCACGACAAATAGAAATAAAACCACCACAAAAAGACAAAAACATGAAAAAAGAGATACAAAACCACCAACAAGTAAGACAAAAACACTAATGAGAGTCACAAAATCACCACAAAGAAACACAAAACAAATATGGAATACTTTCAAGAAACTTAAAAATTAAAATTTTCAGCCTCAATAAACACTTTCATGTTTTTTTTTTCAGTGAATAGGCGCCTAACACTCAGACATTTTTGAGCTCTACGGATCCATTAAAATGTTCTCTGTTTCCACCACATGGCTGCGCCAAAGTACACCCAAGCAACAGGACTTATTTTAAATCGATGCTGCCAAAATTAAAGGTTGAATCTCTTTGGCTTACGTCTGTCAGAGGACATGCTGCACCTGGTGCTTTGTGCACTCTGTAGGAACAGATAAATACTCTGTGAATGTGTAAAATTCAGTGAATACAACACTACCCCTTGCCTCACTATGTTTTAAAATGCAAACTGAAATTGTTTGTAAATTGCTGTGACTTAAAAAAAAAAAAAAAAAGCTTGATTAATAGAAACAATATTCAAATTACTGCTGAAACTATTCACATTGAAGTATCTGTCAGTGATAAATTTAGGACAATATTATCAGCTTTTATTATAACAATAACCCTTCAAAGTGGAGCGCGTGAAGTTTTTAACGTCAGACTTCTCAAGTAATGACATCTGAATGCATGTTTGAGGTTTAACTTCTTGGTTTATTTCACAGACAAGAGAAAATCTTACACATAAAATGGAAAATATCGCTGCAGAAATGTGTTCTTCTTATTTGTTCTCCATTAATGATCATTATTTCAATAAACATAATGCAAAAAAAAATCATTAAAAGTACACAAGATGCTTGTTAGACAATTGCTTTGCACGGTTTTTGCTTTAAATACTTAAATTATTTTTTAAAAATAATAAATTATGAGTATGAGGATTACATTTAGTTGCGATTCTAAAATGAAGGAAAAAACACGTTTATGAAGCACTGGTCAGAACTGGTTATTAGATTTTTATATTTTACATGTTAATAATATTTTATATCTGATTTTTGGACAAATTTACCATCATACAGCACAAACTTGCCTCTGCATGAGTTAGGTTTCAGTTTCAGAGTTGCAGTGTCCTACTTACTTTCTCTTTCTCGAAAAACACGTGGTTCACTCTCAGCTGTTCTGTGTATTGGCTTCCCCCCTGACAAAACCAAACTTTTTTTGCTTTTAAAAGATGTGAAATATTTTTCAGAGGCAGTATGGCACTCTGATAGTTTATAAAACGTAAAATACTCAGTCACGCTTGATCTTGTGCTTATTTGAGAGGATTTTAAATAAAAATCACCATTTGTAATCTTGCTAATGTGGGCAAACATGCTAAATGACAGAAGAGCCGCCTGTTCGTCATTCTGATTGGCTAGTACAAGTAAAGGGGCGGAACCTTCCCGGGTATTCCAAGTGGTGATTGGCTGACCGTATTTCCGTACAGTACATCAGCAGAAAGAGGCTGAGTCGCAGTCTTGCAAAATCGTTGCACAATTTACGAAATAAACCTTTTCGGAAACACTGCAGCATTTGTGACAGATTGAAAACGTCTATTGAACATAAAAGGTAAGTTTAAGTTCTTGTTTCTTCACGTTGAGGCTTTATTTAGCCTAATTCTGCTCTCTGTTATTACATTGAGGGGAAAAAAAACAGCAGTTGAACTTGGCTTTGCTAATCGGTGAGGTTCAGCAACAACAACAAAAGTCACAGCAGTCAAGCAGGAAAGACAGTAAATGCAACTATAGCTTCTACTTGTATACTTCATATACTTGTAGCTGTCGCATTTCAAACCAAAATCAACTTTTTTACATGTTGACGTGGTCGTCGCCGCCCACTACTAAAGGTCTAAAATTACTGCCGGTTACCTCATAGTAAAGGTGTGAATATGGTATAAAATATAACATCAGGTGAATTATATTCAGGCCGAACTCATAAGTGAAGCTCCAACATGGAGATAGGGATGTTGAATCTAATTCTAATACCAACAATGTGTGACGTTTTACCAGAAACTCTTAAAAAGCCATATTTCTGAACGGAGTGTGGTTGATGAGAGCTAGCAAGGCTCGGTGGGCTGCACTGATGACCAGAGCAGCCAGATGGGGATTATTCTCTACAAATAAAAAATATGAAATGTGTTACAGATGTGTAATAACACTACTATGTACACCCATGTACATGCAAAACTGAATATGATGTGTTTTACTCACTCCTGAGTGGTTCTAGTTACATGTAGATCCTGTTTGCTGAGATATTGTTCAGAGAACATTCCTGCTGAAGGCTTTGATTAGACCGATGCAGGAGGCAGAGTGGGGAAATGAAACCTATCCTGACTTTACCGTCCTCCTGCATTCCTTTTGACAGCTTATAACAAGACAATAAGAATAAAAATGTATTTAAATTCTACTAATAAGGATTGATGCAACAGCAGCCTTCAACCTTCGTGTTTAGCTGAAGAATCGTGTTTATTAACCAACTATTGGTAATATCTGTAACTATAAGGTTTTAAAATGCAAAGATGAGTCTGTTTTCAACTCAATACAGCACAAACTGATGAAACATGTCTCGATTTTGGATTTTCCTGTCGACAGCGAAAGCCTGAAGAACTCATCACCCTCACAGATTAGAGATCTCTTGGTTATAGTTTTAAGTTTTAGTTTCCGCTTTAAATATCGTGGAGCAGAAATGAGTCAGGGAGGATGTGGAATAATTACTGAGTCAGCACTTCTGATTCCCTTAATTCTTGTGCTGTGCGCCACCAAAAGCAAAGTGACAGCAGAAAGAGACCGCTCAGCTCCACACTGTACGTCCGTCCTGGTTTCACATCAGTCCTTCATGGATTTACCAGCAAAAAAAAGTAATTGTATTCTGTGTGGTGTTGAAACTGTCTTATATGTAACTTGGTGAGCTTTGCCGCACTAGCATGCTTATTTTTCAACCATAAAACGTCCCTCTCGGGTTATATTCACGGCAAACCTAGTCTGAAATTTGGAAAAAACAATTCTAAGGGCATTAGAGTTTGAACCCTGGATCCTCATGAAGCTGCTCTCCTTCCCCAGAAGATGGCGCAGTGGTGCCAGCTTCAGATGCTGGACTGTAAATACCTGGAGCAGGTGGACCAGCTGTACGACGACTCCTTCCCCATGGACATCCGGCAGTATCTGAGCAAGTGGATCGAGAGCATCGACTGGTGAGAAGCTTCTTTTATACCCTGTGGTATTAGTAGTAGTAGTATTATTAGTAGTTTTAATAGTTGTGATGTCTAACAAAGTGGCCGTTTTTACAGGTGTGGAATTCTTATTAGTCAGAACTGCACCTGAAAAGCAGTAATCCTTGTCATTCTTATTTTCCTGGGAAATCCTTTTGTCAAATTTTCTGTTCAAATGCATAACAGCGGACCTTTTATTTAACTGTTGCCTGAAAACTGGAGGCTTCATCGTTTTCTACTGATGTCGCTGTGGTCATGAAAACACACTGAGCAACACAGGAGAGCAGCAGAAGCGTCATCAACAGAAAAAAAGGAAGACCTGCAACCTGCAAAATGTCCTTCACGTTCTGCAGTCTTACATCTATCACAGACATTTTATTTAACTTTTATTCAGAATCGTGCAGCTGATGAATTACTTAAAATCAGACGAGCTGATCGTCACAGTTGCTGGAATGTTTATGCATTGTTTTTAGTCACAAAATCACATTAATGCCAATGAGCTGACATCAGAGCTTCACAGAATCAGCTTCTCGTTATTCAAGTCATGCAGGGAAGTATTTATATTTAGGAGGATTTAGTGCTGAAACAAATACTTGATCGACATTGTTCAGGAAACTGTCAAATCTCCTCTTGTTTCTGTACTTTCTCTGTTTTATATCAAGTAAAATGTCATATTTTCAGGTTTGCAGTTGTTCGTTGAGCGTCTGGCTGCGCTGTCCGCTGACATTTACTGACTGAACAGTTAATCATCAGTCGTGGAGGTATTCATTCGGTTCGCTGTGTTTCCTGTCGGCCTCCTCAGGGACACGGTGGCGTATCAGGACTCGCTGGCCACCGTTCGGTTCCACGACCTCCTCGCCCAGCTGGACGACCAGCACAGCCGCTTCGCTCTGGAGAACAACTTCCTGCTGCAGCACAACATCCGCAAGATCAAGAGGAACCTGCAGGTGAGAGGCCGATTATTGGCAATCGAAAAAGGCCGATGTTTGGAACCGATGTACAGTGTGATGATGGCAGAGAACCTGTCATTCAGAACTAGTCTTGTTCCTTAATAAGGATTACTACAAGTGAATATGTAAAACAGGAACTGGAGAGATGAAAGTATCTCCTCTGTTTATGTGACATATTAGTCAGTTTGTGTCCTGCTGCTCTTCTCTATTTTCTTAATCTTTCTCTGATCTGTGACTGTTATCGCCCACTAGGGTCCAGATCTTACGGCTTTATTAATTATTGTTTTCCAGACTCTTGTTTCAGGTTCATTTGTGACTGCCTGCTAACTTAGCTGCTAGCCGTTAGCCAGTGTTTGTGGCCACGGCTTGTGTTTCTTGTTCAGCTTTCTCTGCTTGAGAAACATTTCTGAGACCACAGACGGACAGAGAGAAGAGGCGGCGTTAGACCAGAAGTAGTCAGTAATCGGTCAAGAACTTACCAGTACCGATAATATACCAGAAAAATATCCAGTTCTACATTTAGTGACGGATGCTAAATGCAGAGCGACTCTCTCTCTCTCTCTCCAGGATCGGTTCCAGGAAGATCCCGTCCACATGGCCATGATCATCTCCAGAAACCTGAAGGAGGAGCAGAAGATCTTGGCCAGTGCAAAGAGCGCCGAGGTAAAAAGCTGCAGCAGAGGAGGACGGAGCTAGGAGGCATCTCCTCCTACGACACTTTGGTCTTGTCTGTGGCATAGCACTCACAGAGGTGTTTGGATTGTGTTTTTCACTGCTTCAATTCCAACGTAAAAGTCGAGGTGTCTACACGTTAACATCAGAGAGATTTTCTTGTTGTTCGTTACAAATCTGCCCAAACAGGCTCCAGCAGAACATCCACAAACAGCAGACAAGAATCACATTTAGCGTTTTTCTGTCAAAGAATCACCAACGTAAATGCGGCAGACATTGAAAACATGATTGTTCAAAGAGCGCCGATGTGTTTCTGCAGCAGGAGGGCGAGGGGACGGTGTCGGCCATGGTGGTGGAGAAGCAGAAGCTGGACAACAACGTGAAGGAGATGAAAGACAGCCTCCAGGTGAAACAGAGCACACCACGCAGCAGGTTCAGGTTGAGCGTGATGCCGGCCTGGCCCCGTCGGAATTAAATCGCATTCGTTTCTCTCAGGTGGTGGATCAGAACATCAAGAACCTGGAAGACCTGCAGGACGAGTACGACTTCAGGATCAACACACTGAAGAACAGAGGTGAGAAGAAGTGGCGTCGATTTCATGTTCTGAGAGTGTGATGATTCCCTGAAGGCCACACGAGTAAAACAAGTTTATCATTTAATATCATTCTGTCGGAGAAGCTGCTCTTTGAAGCAGGTTAAATTTGTGTTTTTCTTCTTTTGTAGAGAATGAAATGAACGGCATGACGCCGAAGGAGCTGGAGAAGGAGAAGCTTACGATTGGGAGGATGTGCATGGAGCTGAAAGCTAAACGTCAGGTGAGCAGTTTCTCATAATGTTAACAATCATTATAATGTTAGCATTTATATCCTTCCTCTTTTTAGGTCTGTTAATGGGATACAAGATAATTATTAGTCTGATATTTTTCTTTCTTAGGAATTCTTATACTGTGCCTTTGTCTCTGTTGCTTCTTTGCTTCACAACATAATTACATTTTTTTGTTTAACAGGAAGAATGATACTGCCTCGAATTCAGGGATTTAGCTCCACCTTGAGCCTCGATTAGTTTACATTTTGCCCAACTGGCACCAATAAAAGAAGCAGAATTAGCGACCAGCGGCTAATTTTTCTAACTGGAGGTTCACTGGATTTCTGGGACACTAAAGAAAACTTGATGATTCTCTGGCTGGTTCTGAGGTTTTCACGGTTTCTAAGCAGATTAATGGATGTCGAGATAATCGAACGTGTCGCCACCATTGGTTCGTGGTTTTGCTGTTGTTATGAAATATATGGAACCATAATTTACAAAAAGAACACCATGTTGTGTGAAAGGAGACTTGAAACTAGAGATTGAGACGTAAACCTAGTTGGGAAATGTTCACGAAGACGTTGGACGTGACAGCACAACGGGAAAAGAAAAGCTGAAAGAAGTGATTCCTGTAAGCGTTCTTCTCTCATCGACAGGAGGTCCTTGTGTGGGACACCAGGGAGACGCTGATGGTTTTATGTTTAGTTGTACACGAGCTGTGTAACAAACACACAACCTGAGGTGCTGTTCATGTCGGATGCCGTGTCCACCAAAGCCTTGACCGTCGTGTGACCTCTGCTGTCTGTCAGGACGTGGTGCTGCAGCTGACCGACCTCCTGAACATCACCCAGGCGCTGCTGACGGAGCTGATCTCCGAGGAGCTGCCCGAGTGGAAGCAGCGGCAGCAGATCGCCTGCATCGGCGGCCCGCCCAACGCCTGCGTGGACCAGCTGCAGAACTGGTGACTCTTCCCCTCCTTCGTCCGTCACATTCACCTCCTCGCTCTGCTTTTTCCTTCGCCTCCTCCACATGCTTCTCCTCCTCTTCCTGCAGGTTCACGGCAGTGGCAGAGAGCCTCCAGCAGGTCCGTCAGCACCTGAAGAAGCTGCAGGAGTTGGAGCAGAAGTTCACCTACGACAGCGACCCCATCACGCAGAAGAAAGCCTTCCTGGAGGGCCGAGCTCTGGAGCTCCTCAAGAACCTCCTCTCCAAGTAGGAAACCCCCACAGTCACGATTTACTGACCGTCTCGTTACTGGCCGTCGGTGCTGATTGTCGCCTGTCTGTGCAGCTCGCTGGTCGTAGAGAGGCAGCCCTGCATGCCCACCCACCCTCAGAGGCCGCTGGTGCTGAAAACAGGCGTCCAGTTTACCGTGAAACTCCGGTAAGGAACGAGAGTTAAACCAGTCCAGGTGAAACAGCTGGACTGGCCCTCAATCATGCCCTCAATCCCTTAATAACAAAAAGCAACGTACAGCTTCGTATGTAAAAACACAACTATGATAAGTGGCAGTGAAGCGTTCTGTGATATAAAATGTAATAATAATAATAATTCAGATCCCTAAACGATGAGAATTAGTTTGTTTTTTTCTGTTTTATGTGATTGTGAGTGGGATTTTCCACCTGCATGTGCGACCTTGTGATGGTCTTTATTTTAAATACTTTTTTATGGTCGAAATGATAAATCAGTTTTGCATCTGATCGACTGATAATCAATATGGTCGTTCGCTAAACCTTGGTGAGGAAATGTTTCCTGTCTCTGCTGCAGAAAGATGTTTTTAATCTTCTGAGCTCACCAATAACAGACACTTTAGGTTTCCCTGTAAATGTTTTGACATTTTAAGGCAGGAAAACCACAGCGAGGCCCAAAACTAAATGAATCAGCCAAGATGAACTAAATTTAGAGACACAAATAAGTTTTAATAAATCTTAAATCTTATGTATTGCATCTGAGGTTTTCCTGTTTTGCTGTAAAAAAGATCTTTTAGCCAAATGAAAAGCAAACACTAAATCAGACGTCATTTATCTGCAGATCAGTTTCCTGTTTCAGTCGACCTTCTTGTTTCCATTTCGTGCAGGTTCCTGGTGAAGCTGCAGGAGTTTAACTACCAGCTCAAGGTCAAAGCTGTGTTTGACAAGTGAGCTTTTCACAAGTTTGTTTTTCCTGCTTAAAATCTGAACACCTGCACGTTTTTAAAACGATGACACGCTTTTCTTTTCTCCCCTCCAGGGACGTCACAGATAAGAAAGGGTACGACTCAAAAATATCCACACGCATCTTATGACGTTAAAGTCGCTCCAACACATGATGCTTCCACTAATTAGTGAAAAATTCTAACAGTGTTTATTAAAATCAGGTTTCGGAAGTTCAACATTTTGGGAACGAACACCAAAGTCATGAACATGGAGGAGTCCAACGGCAGCCTGGCGGCAGAGTTCAGACATCTGGTGAGACGACCGCTTTGGCCTTTGGTTTGCATGAACGTGTCTGATCGCTTCACAGCGGATCGACGAGGCCCATAAAGGAGGCAGCGTGTCTGTGAAAGCGACAGAACATAACGTGTTTCTGTAACGTCGTCTCGTTCTTTATGCAGCAACTGAAGGAGCAGAAAGTAGCCGGCAACAGAACAAACGAGGTAAGAGCCTTTCAGACGCCGTTCAGTTCAAAGGGATGTTTGTTTTTGTGGCGTTTGGTTTCCTGCTTAACTGACGGGCCTTTAAAATGCACCAAAGTCAACCAGGAAATAATCACACATCCATCTTTAGTTCTGACAGTTACGTGTCCGTTGAGCCCAATCAGGGAATAATTTACAAAAGAGCTCCTTCAAGATATTTTGACATTTTTTACGTGAATTTATTTGTAGAAACTGTAATAAAATGATTAAAGCTCATCATTTAAAAAAAAAAAAAAAAAGTCTGCAGTTTTCAGGAGCATGAAATTAAAATTCCTGCGTTTTAGTTCATTTGTTTTACTTTAGTGCCGACTGGTGGAGGATTTAAGAAACGCACAGTGACACTGGAATATATGGTGCTGCTACAGGAAGTAGAGTTTATTTTAGTTTTTATTAAACGTATTTAACAAAATCAAAATGCTGAAAGGGCCACCAGTTGTTTGCAGTTGCTTTTTAATCATCATAACATAGTTCTGGTGCACTGCATTTAGTTTTTTTCCCCCACAAAAATATGCAATTTTGCACATTTGCAAGAATTTATTATCCCCCTAAAGGCCTTAGAAGATATTTTAATAAGTCTTAAATATAGTTTCTCAGCTGCTGTCCAAATACATGTCGTTTACGATCATACATGATAAAAAATCTCTATATTTAGCATATTTATCCTGCATTAATAGCATTAATAGCATCACTAGGAAATGTGATGTGATAATTGTCGTATTTTTTGCCCCTGCTGATCTTCTATCATGTTTTTATGTGTGTGATGGCGACAGGTGTTAAAATGCTGTTAATGTGGTGCTAAAGCTGTCTTAAAGCTAAATTAGATATACACTTAGAAACCTTTGGAGCTTCACGTGTTTCCTGCAGACAGTTGTGGGACTTTTGCGTTGTGTCGTTGTCGTTTTGTGCGAGCTGAGTGTGTGTCCGTCTGTTCAGGGGCCTCTGATCGTCACCGAGGAGCTTCACTCGCTCAGCTTCGAGTCCGAGCTGCAGCTCAACCAGTCTGGACTCGACATCAAGCTGGAGGTGAGACGAGACACAAACAGGACTTGTGCAGAGCTGAAGTCTAACATCACGTTGTTGTTGCTGACTTGTGTGTTGCTGTCGTGCCCTGCAGGCCATGTCTCTGCCTGTTGTCGTCATCTCCAACGTCTGTCAGCTGCCCAGCGGCTGGGCCTCCATCCTCTGGTACAACATGCTCACCACCGAGCCCAAAGTGAGGACGCGCTGATGTCACTCCTCATCTTTACGTTACCGTTGCTCCGGAGTTGACGGACTTTCCTGTTTTCCAGAACCTGAAGTTCTTCCTCTCCCCTCCGCCGGCCAAGTGGTCCCAGCTGTCCGAGGTTCTCAGCTGGCAGTTCTCCTCCGTCACCAAGCGAGGCCTGAACCAGGAGCAGCTCAACATGCTCGCCGACAAGCTGCTCGGTCAGACTCAGTACACGAGCGACGCATTCACAGCTGGTGTTAACAAACACATCAGGGTGTCTGCGAGTCCTCGAAATCTGCAGTTAGACGTTTCACATTCAGCTCTATAGATAAAGCTCTGTGACTTTAATCATAAAACGTACATTTAATAAGCAAACTGTACTTGAACTAAGTCACAGTTTACTGCAGGAGCCATTCAGATGATTGTATTTATCAGCTTTACGTGAATTAATGTGGAGATTAATTTTAAAATTTTGCTGTCGATGTTTTAAAAATGCATCAAATGCAATTAGAATATCAAGTGTACTTGCAAACGTCTGTGGATATCCAGAGACAGGGTGGAGTCTTTGGGCTAAACGCTAATGTGCTAACATGCTAACAGTGCATTAAACCAGGCTGCTAATCCTAATTTAGCCTCTTAGCACACAATGAAATACAGCTGAGACTAATCGGAACGCTGTTAGATGATAAAAAGTCGTTAGATTTAATCCTCTGAGCAACATGATTGAAGAAAAACGAGGATGCAGATGCAAGGAAAAAACTACATTTTCAAATCTTACATGACACTCTGGAACAAAACATGAATAAATCAGGCGTAATTAAAATACTGTGGAGCACCACAGCTTCAACACAAGCTGTGTCATATTTGTTGAGCTGTGAACGTGTTGCTAGTCTGACTAAACACAAAGATCAGTCTGAAGACGCCGGCTTGTCATTACATAAAGGGCGCTGCTGTTATTTGGATTGATTGAAGTGAAAATGTGAATTCTTGTGTACAGGAGCCAAAGCTCAGAGGAACCCAGAGGGACAGATCCCCTGGACCAAGTTCTGCAAGGTGAGTTTCAGCCCGTCTGCAGCGTTTTTTTTAACTCCTTTAACCGAAGACGGAGTTTAATTATGAGGATGTTTTCTCATGTGTCCAGCAGCAGAGTGCCAACGAGAAAGCTTTCCCGTTCTGGCTGTGGATCGAAGGAATCCTGGATCTGATTAAAAGACACCTGCTGTCCCTGTGGAATGACGGGTGAGTGCTGCTGCTGCTGCTGCTGCTGCTGCTGCTGCCGCCGTAAAATATCCCAGAAGATGGGATTTGAGCTCACGTTGTGGTTTCTGTGCAGCTCCATCATGGGCTTCATCAGCAAGGAGAGGGAGAAGGCTCTGCTGAGCGACAAGTGTCCGGGAACCTTCCTGCTCAGGTTCAGTGAAAGCAGCAGAGAGGGCGCGATCACCTTCACCTGGATCGAACACGACGTCCACGGTAAAGACAAGACATGTGAAAAACTTCCATTTAATGCTCATGAACGTCACGGAACCGCGTTTGGATGCTTCAATTGAAAACAAACAGCAGAACCGACTAACTTCTGCTTTTCAGGTGATGCTGACTTTAGTTTTGAAACTGTACAAAAAGGTGAATCAGGCCAGAGTTTACTCGTGTTTCTGTTCTATTTCCAGCAGTGCACCAAGTTAGTTTAAGTTTTAGATGTTCTGCTATTTTGGATCTGCTGTTTGCAGAGTTTACACTCGACTTCCTGTCAGTCCGTTTAAACCAAGTGGAGCCACAGCGACGACTTGTTTGACGTGGTTTCAGTTGGTCTGCTGCCACGTCGTCTTAAAAACATCACAGAACCACGTTTAGACGCTTTAACTGAGTACAAAACAGACAAACTTCTACTCTGCTTTAAGTTACTGATCATTTCCAGGCCTGTGTTTGTGTGAAGCAGACTTCAGTTTTGCGTAATGAGCAAAGAAACTGTACAGAAAGGTTTACTTCAGTTATTATGAGATTTCCATCTAAATGTTAGCAGTGTCCCTGAAAGATTGGTTCGATTTTTCACTGGTTTGGACTAGTTTGAGACTAATTTAGACTCTTTCCAGTCTGCTTTTAGACTTGGTTTAAACTGGTTTTTGTAACTGGTTTTGCTCTGGATT
>NW_007580285.1:0-24453 GCF_000690725.1 Stegastes partitus | reverse complement strand
ATGGATGAGTTTATTGGTAGAAAAGATGATGAAATGATGAAAATTTAGTTTATTAGTGTTAATTTGGTGCCAACTGGTGGTGACTGATTATGCGTTGGAAGCTTTAAAAATGTGCAGCTTATTTCTTTCCGGTTTCCAGCTGTGGAACGAGTGAGAACCTACAATGTGCTCCATCATGTGTTTATGGAGATTTTATCTGCTCTTGTTAAAATCACCACCAAAGGTTAAGGAAGGTTTGAGCTTCACGTTTGTGTTTTCAATCAGAAAAGCCGGTTTATCACTCCGTGGAGCCGTACACTAAGAAGGAGCTGAGCGCCGTTTCTCTGCCCGACATCATCCGAACCTACAAGGTGATGGCGGCCGAGAACATCCCAGAGAACCCGCTCCGCTTCCTCTACCCCAACAACCCCAAAGACAAGGCGTTTGGGAAGTACTACCCCAAACCCTCAGAGAGTAAGAGCCGCCGCCGCTGCTGTCATTGTGGTAGACACAAGTCCTAATCAGAACCCGATTAACGCTTTAATGCTCTTGCAGCTCAGGAGCCGATGGACGTGGAGAACACGGACAAGAGCGGCTACATGAAGACGGAGCTCATATCCGTGTCAGAAGTGTAAGAACAGAAAGCAGGCGGCTGTAGTGGATCGACTGAAACCGTACCGGACCAATCGACTGGCTGCAGAGGAGCCGAACCACATCAGCCTCGATGAATTACAAATACAGATTAAAACAGAGTATTTTGCAGCACATGGAATCATTTGAAGCTGGTTCATTTACAGTGAAACTGTAGCTGCTCATATTCATACAATGTCTGAAAGTAAAAACTTCATCAACTGTCAGCACAAGACAGACGCTAGCTGCTGTTTTCAGATGATCTTTAGTCGACTCGTTGTCCATCCGTTTGAACAGACGTGGTGTAAATTGCAGTTTAAAGTTGTGAAAAGGTCAAACTGTTCACAGGTTTGTTCCTCCTGCTGTCAAAAGTAATGGATTAATCCTGGAGGCTTTTTTTTGTATGAAAGAAACGCCGGCGATTGTCTGATGAATAACCGTTTGAGAGCGTATCGATGACCCGATTGATCAGTCGATGTGGACACTACAGCCCGACAACACACAATCATTACAATAAATACAATTAAATGTGTCATTAATAAGAGATTAATACATATTCTTCTGGTGCAGACATCCGTCCAGGCTGCAGGACAACATGATGCCGATGTCTCCCGACGACTACAAAGCCCTGGAGCAGTACGTCAGCCCCAGAGACATCGATGCTATGGTGAGGACTACTTCCTGGCCTGGACTCAGCTGACACCTGCAATTAGCTCTAAATCAAACCAAGACACCAACATCGACCGTCCTAACCCATATCCCAATGGGCTGCTTTACTCTGTTGAGCTGAAAGTTGCAGTAATTTCAATGTTTGCATGATTGCTGTGGCGCCACCTTTTGGTGAAGTTCCAAGAAACAAATAGAGAATCAAACATTTGGTTGAAATGAAGTTTTGCGACTTCATAATCGCTTAAAAGTATCCTCATAAGCGTGCAGGGTTCGTGGTCCGGACAAGAGATTTCTTCTGTCGGAACTACGAAACAGAAATCCACTCTGATGTCCGTCCAGCTGTAAACGGTCCCGTCTGTCTGTCTGTCTGTCTGTCTGTCTGTCTGTCTGTCTGTCTGTCTGTCTGTCGCTTTCAGGCCCACAATCTGATGGAACTCGGACAGTTTGACGTTCAGGTAGAATCAACTTTAACGCCATGTTGTGTCTCCATCACTGTGAATTATGAAACTCCCTCCACTGCACCTGTTTACCCAGCATGCATCACAGCTACGAGCATGTGGCCTCTAGTAGCATGTAGGCTGTTAGATGGTCTGTACACTGTTAGATGTACACTGTGGGGTGTTGCTTCGTGTGCACAAATTAAATACTGGGGCTGGTTTTAGACTGGTTCTAGACTGGTTTTACATTGGTTTTGACCGGCTTTTACCCTCTGTTTAGACAGCTTTTGGACACAGTGACTTGGTTTCAAACTGGTTTTGCACTGGTTCCTGACTTGGCATTGGACTTGGTTTTGGGCTGATTCTAGACTTGGTTTTGGACTAGTTTTGGGTCAATTTTCAATGAGTTTTTAACAGGTTTTGCTCTTGACTAGGTGTTAGATTTGGTTTTGGACAAGTTTAAGACTGGTTTTAAATCTGGTTGCTGGTCTGGTTTTAGACTTGGTTTTATCCTGGATTTGAGCTGCTGTTTGCCTGGGTTTTGGACTGGTGTTAGACTTGGTTTCATACTGGTGTTAGACTTGGTTTTGAACTCGTTTTAGACCGATTTTAGCGGGTTTAGGTTTCTGGTTTGGTTTCAGACTGGATTTGAGCTGCTGTTTGCCTGGGTTTTCCTTTTTTTTAAAGTCTGGTTTTAGACTCTTAAAGACAGCTTTTGCAACAAGTGTTGGTTTCAAACTGGGGTTTAGTCTGGTTTTTGCTGATTTTGGACTAGATTTAAACTGGTTTTGCCAAGAATTTCGACTTAGTTTCAGGGAGGTTTTGGACTAGTTTTAGACTGGTTGAAGACCTGGTGGTGGACATAGTTTTGGAAAGGTTTTGGACCTCCTTGAGACCTGGTAGAAGACTTGGTTTTAGAATGGTTTGACACTGGTTTCTGGATTGGTTTTGGACTAGTTTGAGACTGGTTTAGAGTCTTTATAGTCGACTTTTGGACCTTTTGGTTGAGGTGTTGGTTTGAAACTGGTTTGTGGTCCTGGACTGGTTTTAGAGCGTCTCACTGCCACCTGTCTCCATGTGACTCCTCTTGTGTCTGAACTTAGTTTGCATTAGAGATGAATGTGAACAAGTGAAGCGCTGCATGTGTACCAGCATCTGTCTGGTGTGTCTTTGTTCTCTTTGAAAAAGTGAGTAAACATCTGGCTGTTCTTTGCTTTCCAGATGAGTTCAGAGTTCCAAGACGAACACTGAAGACGAGTCCTTGTCCCACCTTCATCCGGCTGCTCGCTGTACTTCTTCTCAGAGGTCTTGGCGTCGTGTGCGTCCCTGTAAGAGGACTTCACGACTGCAGCTCGCCACCTTGCAGAAACTGTACAGAAACAAAGAGGAGTTATCTTCCTGAGATCTGTCACTTTCTTTTGTACATACACTGAATTTCTTTTGTATTAAATGTGAATTTCAGCTCCAAGGTGGCTCCTGCTGTCCAACAGTACAACGCAATAATGTGATTCTGCATGTTTTATTTTATGGAAAATAAGCACCAGAGGACAACGGGAACACACTGATTCCTAATAGTCTGTATTACAAGTTTGAGTTGCTTCTGCGGGGAACAAATGATTTTTATTTAAGAAACTGACTTCATGATGGTTTAAACTTTACTAATTAATCATTTTCTGATCTGACTTTTCAACGTGTTGCAGTCCAGCAGAGCCCATACGAAGCAATGCGCAAGTTTAGTTATAATTGTGCTGTGTTTGGATTAAATCTGGAGAAAATTCAAATGGACACGCTGCCGTCTGTCATTTCTGCTTCCACTTTCATGCAAAGAGCTTATCATCACCAGCCAGAGAGATCATGTTTGAGCCACGTTACGGTAGAAATCGGTTTAGTCGATGTTCCTCATCATTCATGCCAGGAGTAGTCATCGCTGCATGAAGATTATTACTCAGAACAAAGAAATATGTCTTTTTCAAGTGACAAAGTCTAGAAATTAGCTAAATGCAGGAAAGCAGAGTTTCTCTCCATACGTACCTGTACTGGGGCTGGTTTATGTGAATCTTTATCGATGAGTGGATTTTGTCCGGTTGTCGTCACTGCAGCTGATCAAAAAGGCATTTAAAGGATTTAAATCCACGTTGGCTTGAACGCTGTGGTCGAAAGTTAATTCAAGTCAAGAGCAGCGACTACAAATTGACTTTGTGGTGAAATCGTCCCCTCCGCTGCTCGAGTCTCAGTTTTTAACCCGACATGGAGGAGAAATCCCCAACATGAGGGACGTCCATCAAGGCGAGCTGTAGCTGAATCTGATCGCTTGTGACTCGTTTTCTTAATAAACGCAGAATTTCCAATCAATATGTGACATAATTTTACACGGAGTAGTAAAAACAGCTCAGACAGTTTGGAAATAACTTTGGAAAAATATTCCTCGGAAGAAGTGGCAAGTGTGGAAAACTCTCTCAAAAGGTCAAACTTTCTCAAAATAAAAATCTACACAAATCATTTTGCAAAACGAACATTTCAAAGGGACGACAGCCGGCCCGTTGCTGTGCCTGACGGACTGAGGATTGTGCTGTAAAGGTTCTTTTGCTTCGTTGTCTTTGTGAGAGAAACCACAACAAGATTTATCGTTGTATACGTCTTCTTTGAAGCAAATCGGACTTTGTCAGCTTTGCTGGAAGGAATCTCAGGAGACGTCTGAGGCTGAAGCGTTTATTGCCGCTCGATACGAAGGAGAATCAAAGAGCACAAGAAACCTGAGTCCTGGTCATGAGCAGGGTGCGTTTTACTGCCTCTTCTGACAGCTTATCATAAATGCTGTCGACGGGGTCACGGTTTAATCTTTGCTCAGAGCAAAGCAGCATCTTCTAACACACCCTGCGTCAGGTCGGGATAAACAGGTTCACATCAATAAATCAGTTACAGAACACGATCGTCAGAAAACACACAGAACATTGATGTGAGTCCAGTTCAGCAAATCAGAACTTTTTTTTTCTGTATCGTGAATAAAAGATTGTCCTAAAACCATTTTCATAATAAAAGTAAATAGATTTTTTTCCCCCATAATCATGTTGCTTCCCTTTATGTGAACATTCAATAAAATGCATTTAAACTGAACACTGAACAGCAACATGAACACCAGAGTGTAAAAAGGACTGAATGCTTTTTTTGTAATCTTTAGCATGAACAATGTTAACCATAAAAGTGAATTAAAAAACCAAAGCACACACTAGAAAAGCACTTTCAGGTCAAAATAATGTTGTACTTTCTAATTTAACTGTATATTATTTGACCCATTTAAGTTTTTACTCTTTTCTCTTTCACACCCACATAACTCATATTTAGAGGATCCAAATGACAGAAAAACAAAATGCAAATGAAATATGAAAATACAGAACTTGATTTTCTTTATGCTAATTTCCCCAAAAGTTCCTCATTTATTAGAAGTTAACTGATAAATGCATTTTCCTCATTTTAAATGTCCTTGTGTGTGTGGTTTTTTTTCAATTATAATGTCAAAATCAACACGACAAAAACTAAAACTAGCTCTTAAACATTTCCTTTGTCGTGGAAAATGCATTCTGAGGCCAAAGAAACACATCTAGTCTGAGTTTCTTCTGCTTTCTTTTGCTTTTGTTCTCGTTCTTTCCCTCAAATCAGAATCTCATTTCAGTACAGGAGAGGAAAACTTAACTAAAACACAAAGTCAAACCCAAACTTCTCAGTTCCAGCATCAAAACAGTTAAAGCTCCCGTCTAGCCGAGCAGCAAAGCACCAACACCGTCCTCCTGATAAAACCAGTTGTGAACAATGAAGCCCTCAGTGAGGCGGAAACGCTGCACAACGTACAACCTGCCGCCACCCACAGCCTCCTGCAAGCATCAAAATAAAAGAAGAAAAAAGGTAAAATAACGAAGCAGCGAGCCGACGGACTCGCCAGGTTTCTACCAAACATCGTCGGATTCTCCATTTTTTTGTGGACGTAAATCAAAAACCAGTTGTGCAAATTAACCACAACAACGTGGGTTTTCATTTTCATCTCTTTGGAGCAGCTTTTTGTTTTCAGCTCTCGAGAACTTAAACCACGTCGTAGCTTTGAAGGGAGACAAATTTGGATTTTTGCACGGAGACGAGAGACGTTTTAGCTTCGACAACATGTGATCTGTGTCATTTAGTTTACATCTG
Organism: Stegastes partitus; assembly: GCF_000690725.1. Taxonomy (NCBI): domain Eukaryota; kingdom Metazoa; phylum Chordata; class Actinopteri; family Pomacentridae; genus Stegastes; species Stegastes partitus. The sequence goes on along the minus strand of NW_007580285.1, from coordinate 18,556 downwards.
AATCGCTGTAGCTCCAAAAGGAATTATGAATTTAGTGTAAAATGGAGCAAATGACACAAATCTAAGNTTCCAACACGCCTGAGTCACATGATCAGGATCATTATCAGGCTTCTGCAGAGCTTGATGATGAGCTGATCATTTGAATCAGGTGTGTTGGAAACATCTAAAACATGCAGGACTGTGGCCCTCCAGGACCAGGATTGGACACCCCTGGGTTAAACCGTTGGAAGCAGGCCCCTGTTGTTGGAGGGTCTGAGGATATTTTACATGCATGTGCACCATACACATCTGTCCACATGCAAAGACCTGCAGCCTTTAGCTTACAATGGCTGCTGTAGCTCAGAATGTTCCATGATGGAAAACACAGGAATCACAAAGAAACAATCATGCATCAGAGGTGTTATTGTAGGAAATATGACAAGATCACACCTGTGTGGAATTTACAGCCTCTTGGCTCACACACCTGGATTGATTTACCTGCTCAGGCTCATATACCCGTTTTTAGTAAACCGATGCTACTTTCCAACTTGCTTTGGTCCCAAAACATCCCACAGTCGTGACCTTTGCAGGCTGAACACTCTGAAGTATTATTTAACAAACTGTTAGCGAGAGACACTGTGATCTTCTAACCCACCGTGTTATGTCGCTGTTCTTGTTCCAAATGTTATTTTCAGCTCTTTGAACGCTGCGACTGGATTAACTGCACTTTAGTGGTTTTACACAAGCAGCCTCGAGCGGGTCACACGGAGTCTGACTGGTTTGTCTGAGCTCTGCAAAGCCTGCTTCAACATGTCATGATGCACAATTACAGACATTAAATATATAGAACCCAGCCGCTGTCGGGCCTCCGAACCCCCGTATGCGGCTCACGGCGATCATTGCTGTACACGAGTATCGGAAATGTCATCAGGTAATGAAGTGTTAAAATGTCACAATGAGTCAAACCTGATTTAAAAAAACGTTGCCTCGATATGCGCTTTCTTTTTTAGCTGGAAAATAGGACTGAGGGTCTCAGCAAAGCCCAGATTTGATGGTTTAGACGTTTGACTCAGACTGTTCACTCCTCTGTTGGATTCTCTTTAATGCTTTTATGGTTTTCAAACATTCCCCTTTTTTTCCTGCGTTTTCTTTTCTTCTACACGTCCTCTTTCTTTACAATAGACTCAATAAGAATTCAACCGGTGACTTTGCACTTTTCACCATGTATGTATACATGTACATAACCTTATTATTATTATTCTTTATCTGTTTTATTCCCTTTTTGCACTATTTGGAAATTTGATTTATTTATTTCTGCTATTTTTATCTCTCTCTATGTTTGTATACATTCATATATATATTTCTTGTGTGTTTTATTCTTTACTCTTATTTATCTTATTATTATTGTTTCGGTGTGGGACAGGTAAACACTTCACTGCCGTTATATCGTGTATAACTGCGTTTGTGACCAATAAAAGACCTTGAATCTAATGTAAGGCAGAATTTTTGATGATTTAAAAGACAGTTTTTCTTATATCCACTGGTGTGTGCTGTATTGATTCATTTATATTGTCATGCTGAACCACTGCATTGCATTTTGCATCTTTTGCTGTTTCCCTGATGTTTAATGGTCTTCTTTAGTACTTCTTTGGCTCGTCTGGTCAGCGCTTTGTAAACTTAAAATATGCTATATTAATATTATTAACATAAAGAACCAACAGTGCTTCTTATTGGATTCGTGCCAGAATTGCAGTTTTGTATCATTAATTAGGTAATAAAAAGCTCCTTACCGTGCTGCTGTCTGCATGCTGCAAATATACCAAAACCAAAGTTTACAAATGCACAGTGCACTTTGTGATATCTGCTGCTGCCAGTTTAAGTTTATCTAGAATAAGTCAGCAGCAGAGCAAGACTTTCACTGTGCAGTCTGGGTTTCTGTGCATGTGACAATAAGCCTCCTGATTACACACATACAGGAGCTTAGATTGTGAAGAAATGAACAAAACAGCAGTTCTATCTATTTCTAACCTCAACCTAAAGAAATCAAGCTTGTCACCTTACCTTCCTGAGGCGGCACTTCGATGGAGAAAACGTTCTGCACAGGAGCTGGCGTGGGAAACTCAAAGTTAAGTAGAAAACACCTGGAGGGGTGGGAAGGTATCAGCAGTAACTCCGGTCTGACAGAAGAAATGGTCGATGAAAAGTTTTTAACTCCTGCGTGGTGACAGATGTGCAGCATCACAACGTTCACTGATGACCAGTTAAAGATATTTTCTACATTTTTGTTCTGTATCAGCTGATATCATTCAGGAAAATAACACACAATCCTCCATAAAGGTGTGAATTTGTAGCAGGAGGAGGAACGGGAAGCTCTCGTCCTGCTTGGGAAGGGGATCCACAAAAGGTCATATCACCCTGAACGGAAAGTCTGATCTGCTGCTTTCCAACGAGCTGAGCAGTTTTTACAAACGTTTAAATGTTTATGATTTTAGTGATGAACCGTCAGCTGTTAGAAATATTGGCTCTTCTCAGAGCAGCATTGTTGTTAGCAGCAACAAAGTCTGTGAGCTCTTCCGTGGCGTCAAGGAGAGGAGAAGTCCTGGTCCTGATGGGATTGGAGGTCGTGTTCTTAAGCACTGTGCTGTCCAGTTGGCAGATATATTTAGTTTTATCTTTCTAACGTCCCTCCAGCTCCACAGGGTTCCCTCTCTCTGGAAAGACTCCATTATTGTTCCTGTGCCCAAGTCTGCATCTCCCAAATCCTCAAATGACTTCAGACCTGTTGCACTAACCTCCCTGGTCATGAAGTCATTTGAGAAAATTGTCAAAGAGTCCATTCTGACCTGCGTCCAGGATAAGCTGGACCCACTACAGTTTGCTAACAGGTCAGGCAGAGGAGTGGAAGCTGCAGTAGGTACCCTGCTAGACTGGGTTTGAACCCACCTTGAGGGAGCCGCTTCCTTGGCTCGTCTTTTATTTATTGATTTCTCGTCTGCTTTTAATTGCATTCAGCCACATATTTTAGCAAGAGGACTACGAGAGACTCCTACGACGTTGAGCAGGTCTGATGGACTTTTTAACAGGGAGGGTGAGAGTCAGTGGCGTCCTGTCAGACACTCGTCTCCTCCACTGGATCACTTCAGGGTTGTGTCCTCTCACCTTTACTCTTTGTTTTATATACGAATGAGTGCTGCAGCCAACATGCAGGGCGTCACTTTGTTAAGTTTGCTGACGGCTCAGTTATTGTGTCCTTGCTGAGTGGTGACGCCCCGGATCATGGACCAGTGGTGAAGGAATCCACAGACTGGTGCAGAGCTTCCTTCTTGCACATTAATGTTGAGAAAACTAAAGAAATGTTTATTGACTTTAGAAGGAATCCCTGAACATTGATAATCAGGCAGTGGAGCAGGTCAGCAATGACAAGTACCTCAGTGTTCACCTTGATGACAAACTGTTCATGGAGATGCTGTCCAAGAAGGCTCACCAGCGTATTTATTGTTTTAGGAAGCTGCAGAGTTGAACAGTTCTTTTATGCGAATGTTTTATTGAGTCTCTTTTAACCTTTTCTTTTATTTGCTGGTTCGGCTCCCTCACTCTTAAAAACAAAAACAGACTTCAAGGTGAGGCTGTGCGGAAAAACAACAGGAACGAACCAGCCCTACATCAAACCAGGTTACTAGCCAAGGCCCGTTTAGTCACCGCAGACCAGAGCCATCCTTTGGCCCACTGGTTCCACCGACTTCTGCTGGGGCGCAGGTACGTCCTGCCAAAGTGCAGGACCAACAGATCTAAACTGTCCTTTGTCCCTGCTGCTATTTCCCTGTTAAATAAGTGACCGGTCTTTTCTCTGTTGTTTGTTGTTGCCTGTGTGATTGTGGCAGTGACTGTCTCACTGCTGGCTGCACAAACATTTCCTCACGGGGATATTAAAGATTTTGAACCTTGAACCTTTGCAGAAATCGAGCATTTCATTCAAACAAGACTCAGCCTGATGTATTTCCAGTTACATCCAGGATGATCAACGACCAGAGACGCAGCACCAGTCCACAGGAGCTGGTATTCAGACGTTCACGGTTTCTGAGCCCGTGTGGGAGCAACGCAGGCGAAGGATGCAACAATTCTTTGGGTTTTTTTTCACCTCATGACTCTGATAAATGGAGGGATTTTGGACATTTTTAAAGGTGCTTCTCAAACCCACAGCGTTAAATGATTGTTTGTTTCTATGTACAGTCAGATGTATTCACACCCTTCAATTAAAGACAAGGCAAAACTCACAAGAGTCACTCAAACAACTAGAAACTGAAAAAAGTAATAATAAATAAAGATTTGCTAAATTATGATTTAGTGAAGTAAGACGTTGCTTTTGAATTGTGGCTGAAAAGAGCAATTTAAGAAAACAAACAAACAAAATGAGAGATCTTTGCTGATGAGCAGTGGTCCAGAATACCTGTCAACAGGTGCACAAGTCTGACTGAGAGTCACAGGAAACACCTGATGGCAGTGATCAGGGTTGTTCAGCTACATGTCAGTTCACGGGTCCCATCACCAGCGACAGATTTACATATTTAGGAACACTTACTATGAACTGCTATTAAAACTAATCTGAGGAGCAGAGAAAGACTTTGCATCCGTTTCTCTTCCTGGTTTCATCTCTTCTCCTTCCTGTAAAAAGTCTGCGTGTTAAATCAAGCTGCGATCACCTAAAACAGCTTCATCACGTCCCAGTGAAACAGCTGCAGGTACCGTGCATCCTTCGGCGTGAAGAGAGGAAAACCCACACAGCGTTTCAGTCTTGTGGCGTGAACACTCAGCTGGTCGTTCATCACGTTGTGAAGCAGCAGCGTCTTCCTCCGTCATGTAAACAAACGGGCGTTTTAATGGTTGGAATCCTGAACATGACGGGTTTTTTTATGGTGTTTGTTTCTGATGAGAACGTTCCAAGGTGGTGGAGAACGTTCTGCATCTCCACATGGTCCTCCAGCTGCAGTCTGTCAGACAGAAGAGCCTGCAGAGGACAGTCAGAGGAGCTGACTCCCTCACCTCTGTCCAAGAACTCCTCCAGAACCGCTGCAGGACGCTGAACGTTGTCAGGGACTCCTCACACCGTCTCCGTCAACTGTTTGGACTGCTGCCATCAGGAAAACGTTTCCATAGCGTTAAAGGAAGAACCTCCAGACTGATCAAGAGCAGTCAGGATGCTGAATTCAGATATGCAAACACTTCACTTTAAGCTACGGGATCCTGAAGAGACGCTCTGTGTATGCACAGCAACATGACAATAAACTGGATTTGAGTTTGTCTTCAGGGTTCTGGGTGACGTTTAATGCATGAGAATTACCGTCGGTGCTCATCACTGACACGCCCCAGACTTGTAATCAAAAATAAAAAATAAACAATAATTATTTCTTTCTTCATAAGAACAACAGAGGCATCGTGTTAAAGGAAGCGGCATTTAACGGGTTCAGATCTGGAATATGAATGAATATCTGATGGCTATGATTCATGTAGATGAAAAAAACAGCAACTGAAAGTATAACATAATAATAATAATAATAATAATAATAATAATAATAATAATTATACACCTTCATGGAATAACAGACATTTTATGTCTTTTAGGAACTCGGTGTAAAAAAATAACTCCAACGCTGCTAATAATTCACAGAAACTCTCCTCAAACACAGACGGTTGGTTTTTCTAACTTTTATTAAATGTTTTTTTTTATTATCTGTGAATAAATATCCGGACCGCCGACGTGGGCCGAAGCAGCATAAATACACATGAAGAAGAAACAGAACGACACCAAACACGTTACATTCAGAACACTCGAGTAACGGACGTCACTGCACTTGACTGTCGGCAGCTGAGCGAGCAGAACCGCAGGTCGGGATCAGCTCGGTCCGACGCGAAGCCGGAGCCACGTCGCCGACTCCTCGTCTTACAATCATCACGTTTCTATTGCTGAAGAATTGCAGGTTTCAGATGCAGTTTTGTGCTTGTTTTGGGTTGTTTCAGTGGAGCAGTGAGAGCGCCAAATGACAAAAATAAATCAGTAAAAGAACCATAAAATAAAAGTGGAAATAAAAAGAGGAATAAATAAAATAAAAAATAAATAATGTGCAAAAAATAAAGCAATATTAATCAAATAAAAATATATATCAGAAAAGGCTAATAAAAGTAGAAATATAAAGAAAAATAAATAAAATAATTTAAAGAATAAAAAAACCTTTTATTATTTTATTTATTTGTCTTTATAGTTCTACTTTTATGAGCCTTTTCTGTTATGGATTCATTTTGTTTAACATTGCTTTATATTGCCACATTATTTTATATTTCATTTATTCTTCTTTTTATTTCCACTTTTATTTTGTTATTCTTCCATTGATTTGTTTTTGTAATTTGGCGCTCACACTCCTCCAGACGTAACTATTTTAAAATGCAGCGATCGTGTTGTGATTTGAAGTTCATTAAAAGTTTTGAACAACACTGAGAGACTTGTCAAACCTCTCCCCGCTGCTGCTGTGACAAGAAAACTGCTCCTGACATTTTAAAATAATCACAGGAAGTGACGCGGTGAAAACTGGTGTTAGAGGAAGTAAAATAACACTTAAATAACTCTGCTCAGTACAAGGTGGGAGATTAAGCACCTTGTCTATTTCTTCCTGGTAATCTGTCCTTNAAGCCGGAGAACCCGGAGAGAACCCACGCTGCACGGGGAGAACATGGAGACTCCACGCAGGAAGATCCCGGGTGTCCTCACCGGGACGCCAACCAGTGACCTTCTTACTGCGAGGCAACAGTGCTAACCACTGGGCCACCCTGCAGCCCATCAATAAACATAAAACCCTGAAATTTTCTTTCTTTTCTCATCATGTCATTGATTCGGAATCTGAGCTATTCAACCAGTAGATCAGACAGTCTCTGATTATGGGGCAGCTGAAATATGAAAGAAATTAAAGTTTGTTTTGTCACGGCAAGAAAAATGTGCTGAAAATGGGTTAAAGGGCAACTTTAAAAAAATGTTATCTCGGAAAGTGTTCTGCATCGTAATGTAAGATTTCACAGGTACCGTTTTAAACATCCATAGTTTATGATGAAACGTTTCGAGCAAATCAGAGAAGAAAACTTCCACTGCTGTTGTTGCGGGACAATCACGGCCCTGGCAGGCGTGAAGTTGATCCATTTTGTGCCTCCATCTCGCTTTGAATCTCGCTTTACCAGCACTTCCTGATCCGTCCTGGTTGGCTGGGGGAAGGTCACATGACAGAGAGGATCACCTGTTGACCAAAAACACGTAGAGTGGCAGCAGAAACAATTTAAATAGGATTTCTTTCATGCAGATGGAATTATTTCCTTAGCTTCCTCTTCCCATTTTTCTACCATTATCTAAATTTACTAACTAGTTTTGGTCTCGTAAACAGATTTTAAAGATGTCCAGTACCAGGACCAATATCAGGTCTTAAAATGTCGCCTTAATTATTATTTTTTTACATTTCTAAACATAGTCAAGCTAACAGTGAAAGTTTTACATCCACTGTAGAATTCAAAGTCTAAATTACAACATTTATGAGAAGCACAAGCTGCAGAAACAAAACAATCAACTACATTTTTCGACCAAATTCAACCTTAAATTTGTGACGTTTCATTAAAATCGCAACCACATTCTGTAAAAAACAAAACAAAAAATTCCACACTTCTACAGTCCACAACATTTGGTTTCCATAGAGGGGCAGGACTTTACATCGCAGTGAAGAATGTGACAATGGTGTTAAATGTGTGCTTACCTTTTCATTGGACGAGGCTGGAGACTTGTTTCCTGTGTGGATCGTCGTTATTCTTGTAGCCCTTGTTGTTGATCCATGTAGTTATTTCGGTAAGGTGGTTTTCCGTCGTGACGTTCTTGTCTGTGAGCAGGCTGAACCACTGTTGCACCGTATTTAAGCAGTGTTGCTGAAAACTGCTTTTAAACATGGCGAGTCTGGTTGGATTCTTCTTGCTGTTGTTGAAGTTCTTGGTGAAACTCCTCATTGCTCCGAGGATTGTCAGTTTGAAGGTGCCCACCACATCATCCTTGCTTATGGCGGTGGCTACATGTGTTAGGAAGGCTTTTGAGTTTTCATCAGGAGGCTCATAACAGGGTTTTCCAGATTGAAGTTCGGGATCTTTGGTCACATCAGGAATCAGACTGGCACTCAGAAGAAAAGTCTGTGTTCCCACATCAAGCATGGCTTTAGCTAACTTGCTGTTTCGGGATAGTTTCCGAGCTTCCAGCATACTTTTGATCGGTGGCTGGTGATCTGCATTGAGGATTTTTCCAACTCCTGGATTTTGCTTGGCAGATTTTTGCCATTTTTTGTACTTTTGTACTTTTCCAGCCATGTTCTGTATAGATGTTTTGCTTTCCTTTATCTTTGAAGCAGCCTCTGCTGTCGAAAACCAGTCCCATCCTCTGACTGATTCACTCAGCTCTTGGCGCTTGATGAAGGGGTCCCATTGGCCGGGGTGTTTCAGGAGAGTGTCGGCCTCCACCGACCGGAGGCGGTTTGCTTCCAGAGCGATCTCTGATTCACTGGCCTTGGGTTTCATGCCTCGTGCCAAAGCATGAAACAGGCCACTGTTGCCCTTGCTATCTACTTTCACCGTCTGATTATTGATGCGCACATCATAATGGCCGTCAGGGTGCTGGTCGCTCTTCGGTCTGTAGATCAGTGTCACGGTTTGACTGGGGGGTTTAGTGCTTGGGCTCAGCTCCTGCAGTTTGGCAAGTTTGCCACGACTATCCTCTGTTAGGATGACAACCTTAGTGCCATTGGCTTCTGCCAGGACTCTGATATCAAGAACGGTGCCAGCAGTCGTGAGATTCTTGATCTTCTCAGCATGAGACCGTGAGTGTTGACCTGCCCCTCCTGCAAGGTCATGTTGAGAACTGGTGTTTGCCGGCATGTATGAGATGTAACTGTTGTTCTGTCCAGCTCTGAGTTTCTCCTCTGTTCCGTCACTTTTTAAGCCAGTTGTGACATAGTTTCCAATGACATCATTGATCTTGTTCTGAACATGGGAAACCATGTGACTTGAGAACTTCTGGTGGAACACTCCCACAAAATCATCAGCCAATTGAGCACTGATGTTTTCAACCACATCCTGCTTGAACTCTTTCAGCAGCTGAACGTCTGAAACAGACAGCTCAGTTACCGTCACGTTTTCTGCAGAATCTTTGGATTTTTTAAACGTATCCAGCTCTTCTTGAAGTTTTGAGAAAAACTTGCTGGACATTGTGACCACTGCATTGATGGTGTCGCTGGCCAGAGCCACTACGTGGGAAGTCTGGACAAGTGTCAGAATTCCTAGAACTTTTCCTTTGGTGTCTGCTTTAGCGTTATCAATCACACTGGCTAATGATGAGTTCAGCTGGTTCTGCCAGTCGAGGTCTGCATAGAACGTCTGCGATGCAGCTTTGCTTAATGATTTGAAAGTATCCAGTAGTTCGTCTTTTCTGTTCTTGTCCTCCAGGAGATCATCAAGTTGGTCTTTATTCTCAATGTGTGAGAGGATAACGAAGTCTACTCGTGAATTTAAGGGCTCTTTATCCATGTTGGATTTCACGTCATCAACTAGTCCACTTTTCACCTCATTTTTAAGACTGTTTAGTATTTTGTTCAGTATTTCCTCTTCTGCCTTCCCAAGTCCATAGTTAAAGACTTCTTCTCCCATTTTTTTCACAGTGTGTTTTAATGTATTCTTCATGTTTGTCTTTGTGACAACACTCAAACTGTCTTTAGCCTGTCTGGAGAGAAACTTTGGCATCGACTTCAGATTTTTGCCCAATCCTTTAACTAAGGTTTTGGAAGCTTTGAAGCTCTTTGCTAGCAGCTTTCCAACTCCAAACCCAATTAGAGAGACACCAATAGAAACTGATTTTTCTATAGCCCATGACTTCCAGCTGAATTCTCCTGTCACCATGGACTCTATGCCAGTGATGCAGTCTGAAATTCCTTCAGTGATGAGACCCATGCCGACCTGAGCTAATGTCCCATACGTAAACGCAATGAGTAGTGCTCCTCCAATAATCTGTAAAACTCCGAGACAGAACACGAGCAGAGCTTCCCATGGAAAACGAGGCTCCTCTTCAACAGAAAATACATACTTCAGACCTCGACTGTAGAGGTTGAAGGCTTCCTCTTGGAGGTCTTCATCAGCACTCGACACCAGCAAGAAAACTGGTGACTTTTTGACCACTGCATCCCTCCCTCTTTCGTTTATTTCATCCAGCTTTTGAATGGCCTCACTAATGTTTTTGTCAAAGTAGCTTAACATGCTGCATTTGGCTGTCAGTTGTTTTTCAAGGCTGGTTAGGTCACTGGTGTCTGAGTCTGCCGAGGACATTTTTACAAACTGCAGAGACACCATGGACTCCTCACTGAAATACTTCAGAGACTCCTGTGCCTTCATGAGATCATCTCTGGCGTTACTGAGATAATCTGCACTGTTCTGCTCTATAGTGCAGTACGCATGATTGTAAAAGGCTATGGCTGCCCAGCTTGCATCTTGTTTCATGGCTTTTTCAAAGAGCCTGGCACTGACGTCCCATCGTTTTTCATTCATTGCGACGTTTCCAAACTTGATGTAGTGATAAATGCTGGAACATGGTGAAGTCTCACTTTGAGACTGCATTTTTGCCAATGACAAATCAGTTTCCAAGTCTCTTTGTAATTCATCTCTCTTCAGCTGTTCAATGTCTTCTGATTTCGTTTGCAACCATACCCCCCAGAACTCATTCATGATGGCGACTACAGCTCTTCTCTCGTCTTCGTCTGGGTTCCTGTGAATATCTTCAAGAGCTTTGCAGTACTCTGAAAACAGGTGCTCCCGCAGTTTCATCTCAGCAACATCGCTCATCGCTTGGTTTAACTTGTCTGCTGCAAGTCTATCCCTGGTGCTCTTAGCTTCCTCCAAAGACGACACTGTCGAGAAGGACTGCTGCAGGAATTCATCGACTGACATGATTATCTGAGCAGATCCAGGTTCACCTTTTCGCGCGGTTCGACCAAAAGCCTGGAGTTCCACTCTTGTGTTGGCAGAGAGGAAAGAGAGGACCACAAATAATCCGCCACTGTTGTTCACCTCTTTGGACACTTTAATGTCGGTGCCACGCCCGGCAAGGTTTGTTGCAACAATGACATCACCAGGATCCAGTTCCTTGTCTATTTTACTTAAACTGTCTGTGTCACTTCGGCAGTAGAGAATGATCTCGCCTGGGATGCTGCTTTTCAGCTCATCGTGGATCTCTTTGGCTTTGTTAATAGTTTCACAGATCACCAGGGCTGCTCTTCCACCTCTGTATGAATTTGGGGAAATCTGATCCATAACCACACGTTTTATTTCGGATTTCCACTCTGTAGCTGAGGTTTTCACAGAACCTTTGACTTTGAATAATTTCCTCCTGTTGAATGTTGGCATTTTGCTGGCAGAGAGAGTTGGATGTAAGTCCTGCAAAAACAGCATGTCTGTTTCGGTCCCAAGTGTCCCAGTAGTACCATGTATTTTCCCATGGTACTTTTGAAAGAAGGAAACGTTAGAGACGTAGTTTGTCACTGTTGAAATTGTGCTCAATTTGATTTGGTGTTTAATCTCAATAAACTGCTGCAAACCATCACCCCATTTCTTATTCAGCTCTACAATTCCGGTGGATCTGAAATCCACAGGACAGACATTGTCATTTTCTACTACATATTCCTGTCCTTGTCTCAGTTGCTTTGCCAGAAAGGCATTCTGAACCCACGCTGGCAGTTTCCTCTCTATAAGGTGACTCAAAAATCCAGGAATGCTGATTTTGTCTTTGGTGTTTGTACACGGGGTGAACTGAATCTTCTCCGAGACTAACTCAACGATAGGCTTGATGAGAACCTCCTCTGAATCATAGAGAGCACAACACAAGCCTCCCTCCAAGACAAGAAATTTGAGCTCTGGAATGTTCTGGTTGTTGTACGGACTGCGCTTTTGAAGACATAGCAGTCCTTCGTCATCCAAAGTGTAAACACTGAAACCATAGGGGACATAGTGCTCGATTTCTTGCAAAAAATTCACCACAGCATCCTTACTGACAGTTTTCAGCTTCTGAAGAAGTTTGTCCTTCTCACTTTTGTAGATATCCTCTGTGAATCCCATAGGCACAGTGTTGGTTTCTTCAGCGATACGTAAAATGTCCATCGGGTCATTGATTTCACTTTCTTCTGTGTCTATTGAGTCAAAGATGGCCCTGAAGAATGAAGCAGGAGGACCCTGTACAAATGTCTGATGTCCAGCAGAAATGAAGCCATACTGGCTGACATGGCCCCAGATCATGGCCAGAAGGCTGTTCAGATGCTGCATGGAGACCACGGGGCTGGACAGGTAGGTGAGCTGTACTCCCTGATCCAGCAGCAGCGAGTCTACTTCATCGATTATGATGCACTGAAAGCCGCGATCAGGCCTTACATCCTTCATCTCAAATGTCTGGCGAAGGTGATCTGCAGCGAAGGCTTCGATAGTTCCGTAGACCACGTCCTTCTGGTAGCATTCTTTTCGATCTTCATCATCGGTTTTGTTTGTGTTTGTGTCGACTGTAACGCCAAAATAGTTATAGAATTCGGCCCATTCTTTGGCATCCCTCTGACACAACACAGAAGAGCTGGACACAACATCTACTTTTTCACCCCTGAGCGCATGCAGGACGGCAAACATTGCGATGACACAAGACTTGCCTTCTCCAGTGCCCATCTCCAGGAGCTTCCCAGTGTCCGACAAGGCCAAGAGGCACCAGCTTATCATCTGAGTGGCTCGAGGAAACCACTTCTCTTGAGCAAAGTGCAGGTGAACAATGTTGCACAAGACTGCCAGGAGCTCCTGAAGGTCCTCAGTATCCAGACTGTGACTGAGATTCCGAACTCGCTGTACATCTGTGTGGTTTTTAATCTCACCGGTTTCGATTAGGTTTGCCACATGTGTTACCACACTGTATGATTTACTCAGCGTTTGCTCGTCAGTGTCTTTCATCTGCCGTATTTCCTCAAAAAGTGTGTCAATGCTTTTTATTTTCTCCTTTTTAAAGCTGTTTTCTAAATGCTGGATCAGATTCTCAGCGCTACAAGAACCCAGGAGAGTAAGGAGAGACTGGTTGTTCTCATCCGTCCACTTGCTGGAAACCTGATATGTGGCCATCAAATGTAAAATTCTCATGATAGAAATGCAGTCTTCATCATGATGGTGGTCAGTTAGTGCTCCGAGGAGGTTTAAGGCCTCCACTGGTGACCAAAGTCTTTCTGCTCCAAGATTTGACATCATCTGGAAGATTTCTGCGGTTTGTTCTTTTGAGGCTTGGAATCGCTCTGCACAGGCAAATAAAATCTCCAAACACCATTTCCCTGCAGGAGCTGTCGTGTTTTCCTCTGTTTCTGTCGTCATTGCCCTCATGAGACTCTCAAGAAAGGTCAGAATGAAGGCCTCGTGAGAAGACAATCCCTTTCCAGCAATCTTTTCTAAGATGGTGGTGAGTTTGTTGTCAAGGTTTGGGTCTTTGTTTAGGTTGGTGTGAAGTACCTGAAACAGAGCTTTGACAAACTTGTGTCTCAGTTCCATGTCTTCACTTTGAAATTTACCCACGAGGTTTTGCAGGACCTCTCCAGCAAGCACCAGAGAATCATTTTCCTTGAGCCTCGAAAGTTCCAGATTCTGGAAAGCACTGGGACTTTGTTGTTTGATGATGAATCCACGACTGAGCTGAGGGTTGCCTGTTTCCATCGCCTCCATGCTACGTTTAAAGTAATCAGACACAAAGTCCTCCATGGTGCCGTAAACAATGTCTGCTTCGTAGACGTCACTGCTGGACACATCTGTTTTCTCCTTGTTTGTGTTGAGAGAAATTTCAAGGTGCTCATAGAAATCAAACCAATTCTTAGTTTGCTCCTGTGAGTGACCATCAGAGCTCAACACGATGTCCAGTTTGTTTCCTGTGCAGACTTGTGCAGCTGCAAACATGGCAGTGACACATTCGTCTTCTTCCAGACTGACCAGTTGTACCACTGGACTCCTCTCCGTCAGCATCAACGCACACCAGCGCAGCATCTGCCTCACTGTGGGCCACCAGCCCTTTGTGTTCAAAACGGCTGTGCAGAGCTGAGACAGACAGTTCTGTATGTCGGCTGCACTGAAGCTTCCACGTTTGAAGGCATCTCTCTGAAACACTGCACGTTTTGGTGCATTTTCTGAGCATTGCAGGACACCAGTGGTGATGATTTTTATCATGTCAGTCAAAGAATCATCCAGGTTCCTGAACATTTTTAATTCTGCCAGAGCTGCAACCAGAGTGCTCTCATCTTGTCTTCTGAGAGTCTTTTGGAAATCCTGAGGGAATTTCTCAGGGCCAGCAACATTAAGGGCCTGGATGAGCAAGCGTCCGGACTCATCCGTCCACTCTGGCGATAGATCGTGCACTCGCACCAACGTAAGGACTTCAGTTATGGAAACATCTTCGGCATATTTCTGTGACAGTGCTTTGAGCAGAGCCACTGCCTCTGTTGGGCTCCACTGGTTTGTTTGCACAAGTCTGAGGAGCATTTCGGTGGGTCCTGAGTGGGCTTCCTCACCATTTAGATGTGTGAGTGTGGACAAGAGAAGCCTCAAGCACTGGACTTCCATGTTTAAAATGAACACAGACGTTCCTTCGACTGCATTCTGCAGCGAGGATGCGAGAGCGCTCAGGAATTGTATCGGAAAGAGCTGCTCAGTGGAAAGCTCATGTTCAGCCCACTGTTTGGCTACGACGACTGCATCAGGGTCAGAGCTGCTGTTGTCGGTGAGAACGTGGACGAGAGTCAGATACAGAGCCTGAGACAACAGGAAACTCTCAGAAACGTCACGTGCCGATTGGCTGATGGACCCCACCAGGGCCTGCACATGGTGGGAGATGCTTTGCAGGGAAACTCCCTCAGACATGTGCAGAGACAGAGCGCACAGCTCTGTGATGAACACCTGGCTGTGCTGCAGAGTGCTGCTGGACGGAGCAGCGCTGAGCCACTCATCAAACAGAAGGCTGTCCAGCACCAGCAGGATGTTTCCCAGCTCGTCAGATGTCAGCTCGGCGAGACTGAGACGTGAAACTGGGATGGTGCATTTCAACGAGAGGATTTCTAGAAACTCGTCTGATTCATAGTTGGCCTCGAACTCATCCAGGTGCCGTATGAGAACATGTCGCTTGGACTGATATTCTTCCAAAGTGCTCTTTTGTGTCTCATGCTGCTGCTGGGCTTGCTGTCGGGATTCTTGCAGCCGCTGATTGAGTCGTTCTTGTCGCTCCTCTTCCCTCCTCCTCTCCTCTTCCTTCCTCCTCTCCTCTTCATCTCTGATCGGCTCGATGAAGCAGTCATTACACAAGTAGAGGTCATTGTTGCCAACCGGTCTGTAGTATTCGCCTCCATTGAACACGTGCACATGCTGCCCGTGAACAACACTCTGTGTTAAATCATTGAAGCTGGTGCACGGCGGCAGCACTTTATGGCAACGGCTACACCTCAGGCTGTCGCCCATGTTACACTCCTTTGGGACTTTGTTCCCCATTTTTAAGGATTTCTTCAGCTGTTGTGTTGGTTTTCATGTGCAGACTGTGTTTTCCTAAGAAATGAAGGAATGTAAATTTGAATGCCTTCATGGTCCAACAACCAGCTCAAAGCAGGAACTCCTGCTGCCGTGATTCTTGGTAGATTTCTGTGTTGTGCTTCTCTGCACCCTCAGTTTTGGTTATTATAGCGTTCTAGTGGAATTAAAACTCTCTGTTATATACTATTATTAACATGAGGAACTGGTTTGGTTAAACCAGGGGTGTCCAATCCTGGTCCAAGAGGGCCACAGTCCTGCATGTTTTAGATGTTTCCCTCTTCCAACACGCCTGAGTCACATGATCAGGATCATTATCAGGCTTCTGCAGAGCTTGATGATGAGCTGATCATTTGAATCAGGTGTGTTGGAAACATCTAAAACATGCAGGACTGTGGCCCTCCAGGACCAGGATTGGACACCCCTGGGTTAAACCGTTGGAAGCAGGCCCCTGTTGTTGGAGGGTCTGAGGATATTTTACATGCATGTGCACCATACACATCTGTCCACATGCAAAGACCTGCAGCCTTTAGCTTACAATGGCTGCTGTAGCTCAGAATGTTCCATGATGGAAAACACAGGAATCACAAAGAAACAATCATGCATCAGAGGTGTTATTGTAGGAAATATGACAAGATCACACCTGTGTGGAATTTACAGCCTCTTGGCTCACACACCTGGATTGATTTACCTGCTCAGGCTCATATACCCGTTTTTAGTAAACCGATGCTACTTTCCAACTTGCTTTGGTCCCAAAACATCCCACAGTCGTGACCTTTGCAGGCTGAACACTCTGAAGTATTATTTAACAAACTGTTAGCGAGAGACACTGTGATCTTCTAACCCACCGTGTTATGTCGCTGTTCTTGTTCCAAATGTTATTTTCAGCTCTTTGAACGCTGCGACTGGATTAACTGCACTTTAGTGGTTTTACACAAGCAGCCTCGAGCGGGTCACACGGAGTCTGACTGGTTTGTCTGAGCTCTGCAAAGCCTGCTTCAACATGTCATGATGCACAATTACAGACATTAAATATATAGAACCCAGCCGCTGTCGGGCCTCCGAACCCCCGTATGCGGCTCACGGCGATCATTGCTGTACACGAGTATCGGAAATGTCATCAGGTAATGAAGTGTTAAAATGTCACAATGAGTCAAACCTGATTTAAAAAAACGTTGCCTCGATATGCGCTTTCTTTTTTAGCTGGAAAATAGGACTGAGGGTCTCAGCAAAGCCCAGATTTGATGGTTTAGACGTTTGACTCAGACTGTTCACTCCTCTGTTGGATTCTCTTTAATGCTTTTATGGTTTTCAAACATTCCCCTTTTTTTCCTGCGTTTTCTTTTCTTCTACACGTCCTCTTTCTTTACAATAGACTCAATAAGAATTCAACCGGTGACTTTGCACTTTTCACCATGTATGTATACATGTACATAACCTTATTATTATTATTCTTTATCTGTTTTATTCCCTTTTTGCACTATTTGGAAATTTGATTTATTTATTTCTGCTATTTTTATCTCTCTCTATGTTTGTATACATTCATATATATATTTCTTGTGTGTTTTATTCTTTACTCTTATTTATCTTATTATTATTGTTTCGGTGTGGGACAGGTAAACACTTCACTGCCGTTATATCGTGTATAACTGCGTTTGTGACCAATAAAAGACCTTGAATCTAATGTAAGGCAGAATTTTTGATGATTTAAAAGACAGTTTTTCTTATATCCACTGGTGTGTGCTGTATTGATTCATTTATATTGTCATGCTGAACCACTGCATTGCATTTTGCATCTTTTGCTGTTTCCCTGATGTTTAATGGTCTTCTTTAGTACTTCTTTGGCTCGTCTGGTCAGCGCTTTGTAAACTTAAAATATGCTATATTAANTATTTTTTTTTCATTTTTATTAGGGTCCGAGCACCCAAAAGGGTGCGAAGACCCTATTGGAACTGCTCGGATTATTATTATTATTATTCCGGACAAAGAGACGCGTTTTTGAGGGCCGAAACATACTCGAAAACTCACCAAAATTGCCATGTACATCAGACCCGGCGAAAAATTTTATAATTTGGAAGAACAATACACATCTCAATAGAAAAATTTAACACAGCGCCACCTTGAAAATTTCAATGAAGTCCTATCGGAAGCACGTTTAACCTACAGCTACGCAATTTGGGAGGCATATAGAGCTGGTCAGAACAAATAAAAATATCTCTCCGCTGCACCCTCTAAAATGCAACACGGCTCAACTGCGCCCCCTACAATATTTCAACGTAGTCCCATTGTGGCTACGTTTCACCTACAACTACGGCATTCGCCACACGTGTAACAACTCGTGACGCACAAAAAAGTCCATTAGCATGTTTCTGTGAACTCGACAGAAAATCCGCCATGTTGGAAAAACGGTGAGTATGCCGGGCCATTTTTGCTCAAAAATGGCCATTTTTGGCCATTTTCTAAATCGAACTCCTCCTAGGGGGTTTGTCGTACACACCTGACATTTGGCAGGCACAAACTACATGACGTGGTGACTAAAAGTTCTTCAGATAGGATGATGCGATGATGAGGCCTGGTTTGGAAATTGTGGCCCGTCCAATTTCGCTCAATGGCCATTTTGTCCATTTTCACAGTGTTTTTGGCATTCAACGGAGTCCTGTCGGATGGTCGTTTCACCTACAGCTACAAGATTCGCTGGGCATGTGTAGCAGGTCAGGACGCACAAAAAAGTCAACAACTCCAAGCCCTAGCCCCAACAGGAAGTCCGTTATGTTGAAAAACCCCTGGTGACAATTTTGGCGCATTTGGGTGACTTTTGGGCATTTTTGACCATTTTCAAAATCTATCTCCTCCTACAGAGAAGGTCGTACACACCTGAAATTTGGCCAGCACAAACTACAGGAGGTGGTGATTACACGTTAGTAAAACGGTCTGCACAAGTGTGACGGCG
>NW_007580284.1:43307-46831 GCF_000690725.1 Stegastes partitus | reverse complement strand
TCCATGTTTTTTCTCTATTCTGATACTCCACCAACCATAAAACCTTTATTTTAGTTTGGTACCAGTCAGACATCAAATGATGTTTTCTTGTATTCATGGCCAACATTAGGACAATCACTGAGCAGGTATGATGGTGAAACCACTCCGATAGTTTCCCAACTGGAAGAGTTCTACAATACTGTTACTGGGCTAAAAGCAAGGTCCAGATAATTTGAAGAAAAGTGGTTCCATTAAAATCTTTTGACCTAATTTGCACCATCGTATAAGTGGTTTGTATTATTCTATTCAAACACTGCTGGAGTTCAGAGGGACACTTGGTACTAAATGTTTGGTGGCAAACTGTAGTTTTATTGCTAAAAGTGTCTCAGTGCTGATAGAAAGTTGCCTTTGACACAAACAAGTTTACATATGGTCCGTTTCCAGGACTTTCATTGCTCACTGCTGCTCAGAAACAACATTTGGAAACAGTGTTGTAGGTGAGGATCTTCCTCAGTCACATTAGAAACTGTGTTTGTAAGTACAGGAAATGGAAAAAGGCAACACTGAACATTAATGAAAGGTGATTTTGGAGACGTTTGTGTGCTGCTCGTGCTAACTAAAGCCACTGAAACACCTGGTGGATGAATCACGTGTTTCCTCTGGGATTTTTTCCATCAGCAGGGGCAGGCTCTCTGGGAGCCGTGGCGGCGTAAACAAATGACATTTGACTGCAGATTTTACTTTTACAACCTCTTTATTCAAAGGCCAGTTGAAAATGGCTTTTGAAAGGCTGAATGTAAAAATAAAAATACAATAAATAAATAAAAACAAAGACAATAAATAATAATTTCTTGATGGGGCTGTAGAATCAGTGGCAAAGTTTGCACCCAAGTTTAGAACAATGAATTTTTCTGGGTTTTCTCTTGAAGAGCTCTGAGGCTCTGTTGTAGGGAAATTCTTGGAGAGGGTCAGCAGCAGACATGATGCAAGCTGACACCCTGCAGCCTGATTCTCTGGTCATTCTTCACCTACAAATAGAAACAATAATGACATTGTTTCTCTCAATTTCCTTCATCCTACTCATTTAAAATGGTTTGTAGTTTGTATCTGATGATGTATTATTACACTATTTTTTACCTGACCATCATCATTTATGAGTCAGTAAAAGGCTAATGCTACCTGGCTAGCGTCATCTCCATCAGGTGTCTTTCTCTTCTGAGAGAAATATGTGAACAAGCTCAGCTGAAGATGCAGTCATCATGGCACGTAGATATTAGCTTAATGCTATCAGTTAGTTTACGCACGTTAGCAACACTGAGTTTGAGGAATTACCTTTTTTTACATAGTTTTTTACATTTATACATTCCCAGCATCACCTCTAAGTGTCGCCAACGGCTCAAAAGCAATAGAAACGTGCGTACGCCAGTCAAGAAGTTGGCGTGGAGGTCTGCATTTCCACGTTCATTTCACTTTTGATACGTCTGAACGTGAGCATGGATAAGTGCATATGCCAAGCTTTTGTGCGTACGCAACCTTTGTACATGAGGCCCCTGGATTTTTTTGTGCGTATGCAGTTTTCTGGATTGAAGCGTACGCCAGGTTTCAGTATGAAATCCATGCAAGTCTTTGTACATGAGGCCCCAGGTGCTAGTTCTGTGCTTGTGCTAGTTCCAGTGCTTAGTTGGATAAAATTTGGCACCTCCATAGAACCGGTTGCTTTTCCAACGGCAAGGAGCCAAGTTAGAGCCACACCATACATCACTGCATGTGTAGCCGTTTACCGAACAACGCTCATGCCACACGGAAGTCCACACAGGACTCCAGACGAACTTTTTTTTTTTTTTTTACAGGTACGACCAACTTCTTTCTTCTCACCTTGTCACAGGCAAAACATATGACTGACTGAACATTTTCTTATCAATAGACGCTACAATTAACGATGTTCCCT
Organism: Stegastes partitus; assembly: GCF_000690725.1. Taxonomy (NCBI): domain Eukaryota; kingdom Metazoa; phylum Chordata; class Actinopteri; family Pomacentridae; genus Stegastes; species Stegastes partitus. The sequence continues at coordinate 44,904 of NW_007580284.1, read as the reverse complement.
GAATGCCCCACGGGGCAGGCTGTAGTAGCTGCTGTTGGTGGCTGCGGTGCTCAGACCGGTGTGCGACCAAGGGTGACTTTAAAAAGAATAAACCAGGGCATTCTGATGTCAGATTTGTCCAAGATGAAACCGAGTCATTTTTTCTCATGCGGTCTTTTCTATGAGCGGAATAAACAGCGTCACTTTCAAGGCCACGCTCTCGTGAGCAATTAACATTGTATTAACCTCCAGAGAGTAGATACTGAGCAAGATAGTTACCTGTAGTTTACCGTCATACGTTTCGTGAGTACCAGATCCAGTGCAGCACTCTACTGTGAAGGTGGAGACATGCGGCGGTGGTCTATTTGTGACAATTAAAAAAGAAAAAACAAGAAATTTGAAGGAGCGGTGGCTGGGATGTAGGAATGGCGGCCCACCACTCCTAAATGAATGTAGAGGAAACACTGAAATCACATGTTTTTTATTTAATGTTAAGATGTTTGGAAGCAGAAAGAAGAGCCTTACCTGCTGACCAACGCCTTTTCCAACAGATAGCTCCCACAACAGCAACACCAACAGCAACAACAACACCAGTACCAACAGGAACACCAAGAGCAGCAACAACACCAGCACCAACAGGAGCACCAACACTAGCACCAACACCAGCACCAACACCAGCATCAGCACCAACACCAGCACCAGCAGCAACACCAGCACCAATGGCAGCACCAACAGCAGCACCAAAAGCAGCACCAAAAGCAGCACCAACACCAATGCAATGAGCAGCACCAACAGCAGCACCAACACCAGCACCAACAGCACCAACACCAGCACCAACACCAGCACGAACAGCAACATCAACACCAGCACCGACAGCAACACTGAGAGCAGCAACAACACCAGCACCAACAGCAGCAACAGCAGCACCAACAACAGCACCAACAGAAGCACCAGCAGCAACACCAACAGTAGCTCCACAGGCAACACCAGCAGCAGCACCAACAGCAGCTCCAACAGTAGCACCAACAGTAGCACCGGCACCAGCAACAACACTAGCAACAAAACCAGCAACAAGACCAGTAACAGCAGCACCAACACAAAAACCAACAAAAACACCAACAACACCACTTAAAACACCAGCAATAAGACCAGCAACAGCAGCAACAACAGCAGCAAAAACAACATCAGCATCAAAAGCACTAACAAAAGCACCAATAGCACCACCAAAAAAAGCACCACCAACAGCAACAACAGTAGCACCAACAGGAGAACCAGCAGCAATACCAACCCCAGCAACAACAACAGCAGCAACACCAAAAAGACCAAAAAAAGCACCAATGGAATCTATGTTCCACTCTTCAGAACCTGGAAGAACATATGAGATACTGAACTGAGATCAAGAACATAAAAGATGCTGCTTTTTATTTCATGTCTTCATACATGTGAGCAGCTTTAAAATTAAATTACTGACAGTTCTGTGTTTAAAACACGAGATAAAACATGATATGCAACTAGATCTGGACTGTAAAAGGAAAAAAAAGGCATTTCAATACTGTGAACAGGATAACTGAAACAATATGTCATGTCTCGTACCAGGTGTTAGGTTTTATTTAGTTTT
>NW_007580284.1:40416-43114 GCF_000690725.1 Stegastes partitus | reverse complement strand
TCAGGTTTTGTATTTTGTTTGCTACTTTGTATTCAGCGTCTTTCCTTGTCAAGTGTTTGAGTTGTTACTTTGTTTAGAAAGATTGTTTAGTTTTTCCTCAATCGAGTGATTTTTTGGTTCTTTATTCTCCTCGTTAGAGTGACGCTTTGAGTTTTGGTTTTCTTATTGTTGAATGATATTTCTGTTGATACTTTTGTAAATAAATCAGTTTGAGAACGTTTTTTGAGTTTTTTGGAGTCGTGCATTTGGGTTCGCTTTTTGTGGTCTTGTCACAATATAGTAATGTTCAACAAATGACTTGAATCACTATTTAGAGTCAATGAGTCATTCTGTAATGACTGGAGTGGTTTGGTAGGAGAAGACATGTGCATAGAAAATACAAAAAAGCTTCCTTTGTTGAGTACAAACCACTTTCAACCCTTCTTGTATGAAGAAACATCAAAAAATTATTTCAAAAAACGTTTTAGATGTTCGAGGCCTCAGAAGACTGTTTCTAATATGAAACATTTTCCAACATTCCTGTCATGTGATATGATGTTCCACAGTGTTCCATCAGAAAGGAAGAACGTTCTCAAACCAACATTCAGGAAATGTTCTCCTGTAACATGATACATTAAAGGTGGAACATTTTGCCTTTATGTTGAGGAAACACATTCTAGAATCTATAAAACGTTCCCACAACGTTACACATTGTTTCATTATAATAAAGGAACAACGTTAACGGTGAAAGATTCAGTCTGGAGAACGTTTCGGGAAAACATTTTGACAACGTTACCAACAAGCATTTTTAGAACAACTTTAGTTGTTCTACCTTTCAGAAGAACGTTCTGGAAACTAAAACTAAACTTTCTGCTAAAACCTGACTTTGCATTTCTCTGATTCTTTGGGGAGTTTGTTGCATTTTTTTCCAGGAACCTTTAAGTCACAGTCGACTCTAATCCTGGAGATCAGTCACAGAAAACAACAAGAAACAGAGCAAAACATGCAGCTGTGAAACAAATCCTTGTTTCTAGTACAACGAGAACTTAGTGTTGTGAAGTTACTTACTGCCTGCAGGTGGACGTTCAATTTTCAGAATCTGTGTTTTCTCTGGTCCTTCTGTTAAAGATGCAACCAAACAAATCCATCAGATTTACTTAGAAAGGACCAATAAACATGTAGAAACACCTGAAGACCACATTTCCTGCTTTCTGTCCAGTCACACTGAACAGATTCACATCAGTCAACAGAAACAAACGTGCTGAACAACTGTCAGTCTGACCTGTTCTGGGTTCTTCATCTGCTTCCTTCACAGCTGCAAGAGACAAACAACAAAGATTCATGTTTTCAGCTGAAGTTCAGTTACTTTCTGCAGGACAGAGAACCCAGAGCTGCTGTGGCATTTATTTCATATCAGCTTCTACTGTTCAAGACTCTTTTTCCAGTTTGGGACTAAAACTCCTCAGTGTTTACAGACTACAGAGAAGCTCTTCAACATGGTTCAAACTGCACAATGACATTATTACAAAGGGTGGTGTCACTAATGTGCTGTTTAAAGTTCTTACCAAGAGTCACATTGATGCATTTTCTAGGTTTTCTACCCAGTAGAATACAACAACAGTACTGTCCTCCATCTGACGGCTTCACATCAGAGAGGTAGAGCGAAGCATTTCTCTTCTCCAGTTCTTCAATGGAGGCACTTAATCTGCCTTCGTAGCGTTTGTCCACATGTCTTGGGCGCTTTTTCTCAATCACGTAAATGTCGTCATTACCTTTACCCCACTCCAGTGTATAATGACTGACACTGAACTTTGGAAAACATGGGAGAACAACGTCACCACCAATCACTGCTTCTTGTGGCTCATTCTCCTCAAACTGATCTGGATCAACAGGACATGCAGAGTTTCCATCCGGTTGTCCTGTAATAAAACAGAAGCACAGCTGACATGAACATACGGGACAGAGAAGAAGATCTCAGCCACGTCAACGTAGAACCTGATGGAGACCAGACTGTCAGAAAGCTGCGTCCTGACAGCGGCATTATGAAAGGTCAAGATGTTTTCAGTCATTTTAATGTTGGTGAACTGTTTTGCGTTCGATGGCAATAAATATGCAGCAATGACATTCATGTGATTTTGTAATGATTAAACTAAGATATGGCAGCAGAGCAGCAATGCAGCCATAAAACTTTCCTGTAATCTGGTGATTAAAAGGCGGAACATTGACACAACCTTCTGCTATAAACATTCTCACAACGTTTCATGATAACAAAATAAGAATGTTCTCACATCACATTCAGAAAATGTTTTCCACATCTTATTGTCACCTCGGACGACAGAACTTTTTTTTTTTAGAGAACGTTTTGCAACGTTCCTGTAATCTGGACTATACACATTAACGTAAAAAATAAAATAAAATTTTAAATACATTAATTTTAAAAAAAAATCTAAATATCCACTGTACCCGTGCCAGATGTTTGTGCCACACTTGTGTCAAGCAAAGGGACGCTTAGATCCACGATACTTGCAGCCAAGTTTACTTTCACTTTTACAAAGAGAAAACACACATTAAACATACAGATAGAAACCAGTCTGTACTGTCTCTGTGGGGCTCCGATGAATCGTGGCTTCATTGTGGTTTCTGGAAATGAGCCTGAACGGGACGAACTGCGCTCCCACGTTCAGTCCAGCAAACAACGCGTTTGAATGTATTTCTACAG
>NW_007580284.1:27266-32986 GCF_000690725.1 Stegastes partitus | reverse complement strand
GCAGACTCTGTGGCTCCGCCCACAGGAAGCAGATGACCGAGTGAGCGCTGGTTGAGACGGAGGGGATTTTCCACTGCCTCATTGTTTTGAAGTTACAAGATTGTTTTGTCTTATGAACTGTACAATACAAACGCTACCGGCTCCAAAGCAGAAACACAGTGTGGCCAAAGTGAACCAGTGGCACCAACACGGTGCTGAATTTAAATGTGAACAGCAGAACTTCCTCAGGTTTGGACCTATGGGCTGAGTCTGTCCATGTTTGCTTACTTTTTGATACAAAGCTGCAAAATGAGACTTTGCTAAGGAACATGAACAGAAGCCTGAACTTCGGGAGCCTGTTCAGATGAAACCACGATGACTTTGTTGGGCTCAGATGGAGTCCAGATGTTCGGTGTGAACCTGACCAGGGTCACCACAGTGGATGCATGGTCCTGACAGTGAAGCACGGAGGTGGCAGCATCATGATGTGGGCTGCTTTAGTGCAAAAGGTGACATTTGTAGATGCACCATGAATGTGTGTGAATATACTGAACCTCAAAGGACTCTCAGTGTGCAGAGGCTTGAAGAGAAGGAATATTTCAGTGGTAGTGAGTGTAAACTACGACGTGGCCAAGCGCTCGTCTGACTTGAATCCATTTGCAGACCTTTAAAGTTTAAGCAACGCAAAGTCTGACAAATGGCAGTAATTCGATTTCCTCGATGCTGATTGAGTTTGTCGGCAGCTGATGATGAATCACAAAACTCTGACGTTTCCTTAATTGCAGTCAACGACGAGAATCTAATCCAGCCCAACCCGACTGATCCTCCTGAGCCTCCTCAGATAACTCCGACCAAGCTGCTGTGTTCCATCCTGCTGTTCATCCTCTACACCATCATACTCATCCTGTGTATCTACACCATGAAAAAACTGGCTAGAGGTAAGAAGGCCTCTGAAATTCATTGTGACGCTGGATTACGTGTGTTGATCATCTCTTCTTGTGGCCTGGCGAGAGGTCAGAGACAAGAGTGTCGAAATCGTATAATTAGCTCATATTATTATGTTGTTGTTGTTGTTGTTGTTTTAATTTGTATACATCATTAGTCATTTAATCTGTTGCAACAGTGTCACTGTAATTATTCAGGTTTTTCAGTTTTGGGTCACATCATTCACTAATTGTCAAGATAACTGAACTGAACTGAGCTTTGCATAGCTTAGCTTAGCCTAGCTTAGCCAGACTTAGTGTAGCCTAACTTAGCCTAACTGAGCTGTTTAATTGAGCTTAGAGTAATTTTGCTTCGTTTAGCTTAACTTAGCTGAGTTTAACTTACTATCTTAGTTTAACTTAGCTTAGCTTAGCTTGACTTAACTTAGTTGACCTTAGCTTAACTTAGGTTAACTTGCCTTAGTTTAGCTTAACTTAACTGAACTTAGCCTCATGTCATATAGTTTACCTTAGCTTTGCTTAATTTATCGTACTTTAGCTTAATTTAAATCAGATTAGCTTAACTTGCCTCAATTTGACTTGGCTTAACTTAACTAAACTGAATTTACCTGAGCTTAAATTAACTTGACTTAGCTTAGTTTAGTTTAGCTTAATCTCCATCCTCTCAGTTGGGATTAATTTTTAAAATGTGGCTAAATTAATTCACAATAACATGTTATCAGGACAAAACAATCCTGTTGAGTGTTATCCAGCTAACTGGTTCTGTGAAGGCAGTTTCAGAATTAACTAATCCTGGATTAAGTTATCTTTCATCTGCCTTTTTAAATGAATTTGAAAGCAGAACCAGCATTTGCTTGATCAGCAATAGATTCATGGACATAATCCGTGTTTAATGTGTTCACACACTTCACTGTTGTTTTGTTCTGCGTTGTGCTCGTTTGTTTTTCTATTATTGCAAAACTCTGAAAGAATAGTTTTAAATGCAGAAATAATTATCAGCAACGTTTTGATTGTTAAAGTTTTCTTGTCTTGGTTTACTTTTCTGTCTCTATTCAGCTTTATCTCTCATCATGTACAAGTAAAGGTGATAAAACTGTGACGGATGGCAGTGAGTTCTCAGTATCTCTAATTATTTATGACTAATAAGACAAAAACCACAAGCATGAGAACCACAGGCTACTTGCAAAGATGTCCAACCAATCTTGGCCACAACGGTTGACGTTCATCAGGGTTGCCATGGTGATAGCTTAAAATAAAAACAACTTGGCCTAGTTCGACACCAGGAAACCAAAGTCGAGTTTAAAGAGAACCACTTCTTCTCATTTCGTCTTTGGAGCTGCATGTTGTGGCGACTGAGGTTTCGAGGTGACGCTTGAAAAGAGGACTGATTCACATGAGCAAAGTTTCACATCCGTCCCTCCAGTCGCTGTTGATTTACTCCAAACTGCATCAAAACAGACAATAACACAATAAAAGCTGCGATAGTTGATGTCACAGGGTGAAGTCAGCAGTAGAACAGGTGGAAAGCAGGACATAAACCAACAGCAGACGTCCAACTGAACGCTTCAGTGTCGCCCCCTGCTGGAGACACAGTTCATGAAACGTAGCTGCACCGTCTCAGGTTCAGTTCGTTCATCTCTTGTTGGGGATCCAAACCTTTGTTCTGCAGGGTGTTTCAGCAGATTTATCTATTTTTAATTTCCACCCTTGAAAAAGAAACAAAACAATATCTCCAGAAATAAAAATGTGGTGAGGACACAGACGGAACAGTTTCCAGCATTCATGACTAAATGGATCCAACAGAGGAAAACGTCTTTGTTATTGGTTCTTGAAAATGGGGAAAAAGTAAAGATTTTATAAACAAAGGGTGGTACCGGAGCTCCAGAAGGTCACTGAGAGTGTAAATCTGTACATGTTTCCTGTTTCTGAGAACATAAAACCGGTGAAGGTGGTTCAGGAACATGAAGGTGACTCGGACTGGTCCAGGTTTTCTTGTAACGCTGCCGGTGCAGAATTAACTGTGATCCTAAAGAAAGTTTCCGTCTTCCTGCAGCTCGAGCTGAAGCTAAACGCAGACCTGCTGGCGTCTAGTTCTGGACTGAGGAGAGGAGCAGCGACGCTCTACGCTTTCATATTTACGATCACATCTTCTTCTTCTTCTGAGCACTCTGCTGCTGCGACGCCGACCGACCAAATGGTGTCGCGTATTTAACAGGCTTGATTCTCAGCGTCATGTCAACATTATAGTTCTTGCATTTCTTGTTGTCATGCAGCAATATTGATTATTATTAATCTGCACTTTCTGTATTTGTTTTGGAAGTACTTGTTCTCTTGTGAAGGCTTTTCATTATTATTATGATTGTTGTTAAAGTCTGAGGTTCAAACCAGAAAACACAGGAAGTATTTAAAGAAGAGCTCACAAATGTCAGAAAAAGAAGTGAAGATGAAGAATATTTAGTGCGACTTTTCTTCTTTTGTTTTGAACTTTTCTGAGCACAAAATACGAGATTTACTGGTTGTATGATTCCCGGTGAGGTTTAATTTATTAAATTAAATTAAGTTAAATTACTTTAATTCAACAATTTCGCTGAGGTTTGCACCAAAGGATCAATAAAGTTCTATTCTATTCTACTTACATGTTTTATGATGTTGAGCATCACGTTTTTTAAGAGTTTAACTCACTGGAAGTTTGCTGGTGTTGAATTTTTTGAAGTTTAAAAGAAAGAAAGCAAGAAACGGGACATTGGAGATGCAGTGTTTAAGCTACTATGAATGAATTCTAAGAATCTGAAGAGCTGAAGGATTAAAAATGAATAAAGATGAGAAAACTGTTTCTGAGAGTTTCATCTTTAAGATATCAGAAGAAGTCGAGCATCCGGCAGCTTCATCTGGATCCTTTCACACTGTAAGAAACGATTTCAAATAAAAACTGTCATTTTTGGGAATGTATTCTTTTTATTTCATGGATGTTTTAGAAATACATAAAAGAAATGTCAAGAAAACCACAAAAACAGACGGTGGATTTAAATGTCTGATGTCAAACAACGTCAAAAGTGATCTGTTAAATGTTTATTAAAACTCATTTTACCCCTGATATGATCTAACATTAACAGTTTATTATTAGAATTCACAGTCAAATGTTTAATAGTGGTGGTTTTGCATTTCATTTCTAAATCCAATAATTTTGTAGGTGGACATTTGTTTTTTGTTTTTTTCATAAAATGACACCATAAACTAATAATGTCACCTTTTTGCAGTATTGAGCAGCAGCCTGATTATTCGTATTATAACGTTTTCAGCCGTATTCAAAGGTAGTTTCATTGTTTTTATGTGTAAATATCCTTCAGTAAACGTTAGAAATACACATTAATGTCCAATCAAGGCTACAAACTGTATTTATAACAATAGAAAGTTGTTGTATTTTTTCTGAGAAGGTTATTTTCTGTCATTTTAGTTGTTTCTGTGTCACAATTTGTAATTAATTAACCAACACCAGAAGCCGACAGACGGGGGCGCCACTGTGCCACTAAACCAAACAGCTTCGTTGTGACGGGACGCTTTCTCTTTTAGAAGCTGATCCAAGTTATTCCTGGTGACTGTTTCTGCCTGTAAAACACAAATAAACACACAAAAATACAACATTCCAGCAGCTGTGGCACCAAAAACTACACTAAGACCATATAAAATAACAAGTTCATCAAAGAAACCAAACTTTTCACAGTTAACATGCAATTTTATGCCTTAAGTTTTCATTAAAGTGTTTTTTTTTAGGTAGTTTCATTTAAATTAAGGTTATTTAAACTTAGGACAACATTTAAATGAATTACAAATGTGGTCAAATAACATTTTAATACAAATAATCACTTTTTATGCTGCAGAAAAGTGCCACTATTAGTTGAATTTTCTTCTATAATTAATGTAATATAATTGTACATTTGTTGGTTTAAAACTGCGAGATTCAACTGTTATTTTCAGATTATGTCATAAAAAAGATTTTACACATAACTTTACCTTAAAATCCACCAATAAAATGAATGTACTGTTAATGAACAAATACATGCTATAATTACAATAATAAACTGTCGAGAATGTGACGAGTTTTTATCCATAACTTTAGTTGTTTTTATTATTATCATGATATATTTAAATTTAGCATATTTTTGTAATTGTAATGATATTTGTGTGAATGTCAGAAATGTTTTATACACACGATTTTAGTTCTATATTAGATTTATATGACTTAGGAAACAAGGAAAAGAAACGGACTTTACAAGAATGTTTGTGTATTTTCCTGCTGATGGTAAAATAACAGTCACATGATCAGTGATTTTCAGGAGTAAACAAACACATGTCTGATATCAAACTTGTTAAACTTGATGAGAATGTGAGCATTTTTACAGACGACTACGTTACATATATTTCTAACTTGATAAACTGTGTTATGTGAGTCAGTCGGTTCCATCACTGGAGCGTTAAGTTGTTTTTTGTTTTTTTTTAACCTGTTCTGTTCAGCAACTTGGGCAAATAGTGTGATGGTTCTAGATGCCCAGTCGTGCCACACAGATTTGCTCTGCTACGGGGGAAGTCTGAGATACTTCTCCCGTAGTGTGATTTATATTTTATTCTTTGTGACGACCGGACCAGAACAGGGGGGACAGGACAGCAATAAAGAAAAGGGGAGGGAGGCAAGAGGTCAGACAATGGGGGAATACAACAACAATGACAACAACGGCAACAACAACAACAATAACAACAATAACAATAACGACAACAATCACAACAATCATAGTATGGCTA
>NW_007580284.1:20156-27172 GCF_000690725.1 Stegastes partitus | reverse complement strand
TGACTGTGGAGGGATGGCAGGAGTTGCAAAACGACTAGTCACACAACTTGACCACAAAGTAAAGCAGAATGACTTCAAAGGGTCAAAAGGCCGTCAGACAAACACAAAACACGACCACAAGGAGTCAAAATGACGACAAAAACAAAACACAAACGATACAAATACAGACTGTACCGATGAAGATGCCGTAAGTAGCACAAAATAAGTTTAAAGAGACACAAGACAACAAATAAATGAAGAAAAAAGCTGCAAAACTTCACCTCAAAATGACCAAAACGTGATGAAAACGACACAAAGTCCACAAATCAGCAAGAAACCGATTAAAACTGACGACAAACAGACATCACGCGACAACACGGAGACACACTTTTCCTTCAAGTACGCAGGTTTGTATAAATATTCAAAGCTGAGGATCTTCCTCCAGAACATCCGGACGGGTCAGATGGCGTCCAGGTTCAGCGTCGAATAGAACGTCGGCCCAGAGTCCAGATCTGAGGAGGACCAGCAGACGTCAAGAAGTGAAACCATGGAAACCGCATCACAGGCTCCGTTAACGAGGCGTTAATCAGGAAAAACAAACAGAATCTGGGTTTTTCCTTTCAGGTCTGACTTGAGGAGACAGATTTTATTCCACTGAACCTCCTAAACGAGGTGTTTGTGGTGTGGAAGAGGATTTCCATCCACAGGATCTCAACTTTCTCATCTTAAAGCTCCACATGACAGAAAAGTTTGACCCTGTAGTGGAAACCAAAGTGTTTTTTCCTGTTCGTTCTGGGACAAGATGGAAATGTTTGCATTTACCAGAACCACAAACCATAATTTCCGCTGACACAGGGGAGTGCTTTTAGCAGCAGGTTACATAGAGCGCGTGAGATTTCAAAATAAAACCCAAAGCGAGTTAATATAACAATGATAAACCAAATATTTTAGCTCAGCTGTGTGGTTCAATGATGTGTTTAAAACCAGATGAAAATCTGTCATTTCTAAATATTTGTCAGCAGGATTTTAATCAGCTTCTGCTTTATAATAGTCGTTTGGAGGAAAAAACATGTTATTTAACTAAAACAAAATTGTCCAAGAACCTGATCCCAAGATAAAAATTCTAATTTAATGATTTAGACACAATAAACACATTTTCATGACGCAAAAAATGCATTTAATTGCGTCAACTTAATATTGTGTGTAAATTAAACTCAGATTTCTGCGTTGGTTGTCTTAAAACTATAAATTCGAGTTGAGCTAACTTAATAAAAACACTTTTTTTTTTCTTTTAGGATTTAAAGTCCCAACACTGGAGCAGCTTTATTTATTTATTTTAATTCTTCAACCTTAAAACTGTTTGGCTGAAGTGCCGGCAGAGTTCATATCACAGGGAGGAGACGAGTAAAGAGACAGATTAGAGATGTCAGTAGTAAAATATCTATAATGTACATCCACTATGTTTCTCCAGTGTTGTTAGCAGCTGTCAGAAGAAAGAACTCAAGGAACAAATCAAAGCAATTCAGTCCTTATCTCTTTCTGTTCTGTCGTCAGAGGATTTAAATGAACTCTGAGCTGTAGAAAGTTGTTATCTGATAGCAGGAAAAATATAAACTCGGTCAGTGGGAGAACTGGTGTGACTCTGGAGTGTGTTACAAATACTGTCACCATGGCAACGGCTGGACCAATGAGAGCGCAGGAAGCTGCATGAGAAGGCGGGTTTTGGTTTCCAGACGTCAACAAAAGCACATGGCCCAACAGGAAGTTATGCAACAGAGTGGAAGGACTGTTGGAAAAGTTGGCGATGAATAACACAAAGTTGTGGCAACTTGGTTGACAGAAACTTAAAAATTATTTATTTAATATAATACTTAATTGATATTAATTTTAATTTAGTATTTCATTATTTAATAAAATATTTTTGTCAGTGTGTATGGAGAGTTGTGTGTCTGTTTCTCAATCTGTCAAACAGATGGTGAAATAAAGACGATCTGAGGTCAGTGAATGAGTCTCAGTGATTGTAGTATAAAGACTTCTATGTCTGGAAGGTCCAGTCACTGGTGGATCAGTACTCCTGGATAGAACTACACCATGAAGGTTAATAAAATGCACAAGTCAGAGGATAGCAATTTCATGTTAAATTAAGGTTATTTAAACTTAGGACAACATTTAAATGAATTACAAATGTGGTCAAATAACATTTTAATACAAATAATCGCCTTTTATACTGCAGAAAAGAGCCATTAATAGTTGGATTTTCTTCTATAATTAATGTAATATAATTGTACAGTTGTTGGTGTAAAACTGCGAGAGTCAACTGTTGTTTTCAGATTATGTCATAAAAGAGATTTTACACAAAACTTTACATTAAAATCCACCAATAAAATGAATGTACTGTTAATGAACAAACACATGCTATAATTACAATAATAAACTGTCGAGAATGTGACGAGTTTTTATCCATAGTTGTTTTTATTATTATCATGATATATTTAAATTTAGCATATTTTTGTAATTTTATTGATATTTGTGTGCATTTCAGAAATGTTTTATACACACGATTTTACTTGTATATTTGACTTATATGTTATTTTGCAACAGACATGAAAATTCAAATTAGATTTTTTTTGAATTTTTGTGATATTTTCGTGTATTTTCAGTCCTGAAAAACAATCTGTAAAATCTGTTCTTAACAACCAGGAAGTGACCCACCGTGAGGACTCCCACACGGACTTATCAGTGACCAGAAACACAACCAGTTCTTCCCTGAGTGAGGATGAAAAGATTCCCAGCTTTGATAAAGCAATAAACAATTGACAATAAACAATAAAACAGCTGATGATGAACTCACCTACAACCTGATCAGGTGTGGTTTTACAGGCCAGTGATTAGATAACGTCACCAACACAAAGACACCTTTGTCCAGTACACTGCCTATAAACAGGCTTCACCCACATTCAGTCAAGGTCAATTTAACTTGGCTTTTTTTTTTGTTTTTGTTTTTGTTTTGTTTTTTTTACAAGAATTTACAAGTTTTTTACAAGTTTTGTATATGTCACAGTTTCTATCAGCTCACTGGACTATTTTGTGTTCTGGTTTTGGTTGGTTGCATCCACCTGGTGAACGCTGAGGAGCCTTCAGAGGGTAAAAAAAAAAGCCAATTGATGGAAACCAACAGAGAGCTTGAAGGGAGTGTGAACACTGGTCTGTTTCTGAAAAGATAAAATCTTTCTTGTTCCAGGTGTAAATGCAGAAGAGAGGTGATGATCAGGTGTGGTTTTACAGTACAGCGATTAGATAGCGTCACCAACACAAAGACGCTGTATGGTCTAAAATTCATGAAGCCCAGCTTGACTCACTTTTCCCCGTAGCTTTCCAATATCCACATTGTATGCCTTGCTGGGTGTACTCCAAAGATAAAATCCAGCTGACACCAAGTTGCAGTTTAAACAGGATTCTTTAGTTCACAAAAAATAAAATTTACAGACGGAAACATAAAGCAAAACGAGGATACAAAAGTATGAGCAGTCAAAAAACTATTTGGCTCCATGCCATCATTCATTTCCCAAGAGCCCTTGCAAATTTAAGGGACCCTAATATAGTGAACCAAAATATCAAAAACAAATCAATAAACCCAAACACCACACGAACACAGAATTCAAATATCCAAAAATATGATTAACAACATTTAACCAAATAACAGATAAATTTAGCAAAATAGAAATGTTAATCATAATCTATATCAAAGTTACTGTTGAACAAAAAATCAAAGCCAAATAGAAATAATCGTGGTAAAATAAGAACCAAATCCAGAACCAAAGAAATAGATTTAAGCTCCTACAGACGCCTTTGTCCAGCAACCGTACACTGCCGATAAACAGGCTTCACCCACATTCAGTCAAGGTCAATTTAACTTGGCTTTTTTTTTTGTTTTGGTTTTTTACAAGAATTTACAGAAGAAAAACAGTCATGTCAAGGTGAGAACAGATTTCCCCAAATCCTGTTTGTTAATCCATCCATCCATCCATCATCTCTACACCTTAATCCTCACCAGGGTCATGGGGGGCTGGAGTCTATCCCAGCTGACTCAGGGTGAAGGCAGGTTCACCTGGACAGGTAACCAGTCTATCACAGGGCTACACTTAGAGACAGACAACCAAGCACACTCACATATTCATGTTAAACCCATGACTGTTGCATCAGGCTGCTTACCAGCTGATTTAAAAAAAATATCATCTCAGTCAGATGATCATTGAGAAATAAAACACGTTTTCTGTGTAATTCTGTTTTTGAGGAGCCAAAGAACATTTAAGAAGAACAAACTGATTTATTAAAAGAACAAATCCTGAGAAGTCACAGACAAGAAATCACATTTAACGTTCAGTTTATTACATTTATCAATTCAACCCTCATGACAACAGTATCATAACAGCAGTCACTCTTTTCTGCTGCTTTATTCTTCGTTTTCTTTGTTGATTATGAATATTTAATTTGAAGGCGTTGCTTTGGACTCTGGGCTCTCGTGTGTCTCTCTGACCTTTTATCAACTAAAATATGACTGAATTGATGGAAAACAATCAACATGATGTCAGTCATTCGTGGTCCACCCAGCACTACATCACTAATGATTGAATTTCCCTTCTGGGATGAATAAAGTATTTTTCATTTCATTTTTCATTTCTAATCATTAACCGTTTCTTAGCAACCGCTGTGACGTAGAGTAACCCAGCCAATAAGGTTCCATACGTGCTACGTCACTTACGTAAGACGCCACATTTTAAAACTGTACCGGCTCTCTCAGCCCTCATTCCGATCTGAACTGCAGGAGGAGCTTCACTGTTCATCCGTCATGTCCACCAACAAGAGGAGCTTTAAGGAGCTGAATCCCACTTTGTCACTCTGGACTGTGACTCTCTGGTCAGCTTTGGTCCTCAGCGCACCACTGGACGGTAACACATTCACTACTGTCGCTGTTCAACGCTGCTTTTAGCTCAAGATGCTAATCAAGATGCTAGAGTTGTAAGTTAGCCGTCAGCTGAAATTTTATTAGTATCTTTGAAAATTAACTGAGCCGAATTCTCTATCGGCTCTTCGTCTTTGCTGTGTTACGTTTAAAGTGATGTGAACGGTGAAGAAATTGCTTTTACACAGAAAACGACTAAAAACGCGCTAATTCTCAGGCAGGTTCTGCATTCGGAAGGTGCGCCTTTATTTCTGAGTTGTGCAGCGAGTTTATGGGAGTTTATTTTAAATGTACAGCAGAGATAATCGTGTCATGGAGATGCCGAAGTTGCATGTAATCTAAAAATCTAAGTTTCATGGGTGTGTGTTGAGATCAAACCAAGTTATTGCCAGATTTCATTCAAGCATCTACTAATTTAAACAACAAACTCCTGAGACAGACATGAATGGTTATGAAAAGATTTAGCATTGACATATCTACTGAGCTGTACAAAGTTAATTTAATTTAATTTTTTCCCCCAGTATAGATGAAAGAAGTGATCAGGTAAACATGCTTTTTCCGTCTTCTGAACTGTATTCATTGTGCTGATTCTAATTCCAGTCAGCAGCCTGGTGTTGCCTTCGTGCAGCAGGTTGTCAGGGTGAGTAGATGAGTTGTTCCTGCTGCTAGTTTATCCACCCGTTCACTGTCGTCACCTTCGGTATAATCATTCCTTTTTTACAGTGTTTGAACTCCACAAAGGCTTCTTTCACTTTTTTCACATCGATAAATCCCTTGCTTGAGTTTTCATTTGTCGTTTCTGCTTTTGCTAAGAACATGGACAACAGATTAGTGTCGCACGATACTCCAATGTCCTGCAGTGCCTTGACGGCGAACATGTACTTATTTGTTGTGATGAAGTCCGGCATAGATGAGAAGGTAAAAAAAGAACATTGAAGGGACTCTGTGCTGTCAGTGTGTGTTCATGTGGTCCAGGCTGACATCTGGTGCTGACATCTGGTACTGCAGGACTCCTGCCTCTTGTTCTGCATCAGTGTTGGACATGAGGCAGCTTTTGTAAACACTGCTGTGTTTCCTGCTGGTCTCAGGTGTTCCTCAGGTGGTCTGTTCCTCTCAGCCAATCGTAGCCTCTCTGGGTGATGACGTCATCCTCCCGTGTCACGTGGAGCCTCCAGTGGAGGAGGAGCAGCTGACAGTAGAGTGGTGGAGGATCGACCTCCCACCTGACCCCAGAGATCCACGGAGCCTGGACAGGTATGTCCACCGTTACCATGACAACCAGGATGAGGAGGACATGAAGATGCCGGTGTACGCTGGGAGGACGGAGCTGCTCAGAGAGGAGCTGAAACACTGCAACGTATCGCTGAAGATCATCAACGTGAAGCCCAGTGACGGAGGGTTGTACAGATGTTTCCTCCCTCGGTTAAACAGCTGGAGGAGGTCAGCAGACATCAGGCTGGTTGTTGGTGAGTCTTTCTGCTCAGAGGAAAAACACATTTGATCACGTGGCGGCCTTTTATACAAATATGTCACACCAGAACCAACCAGTGTTTCCTCTCATGACATCACAAGGAGCAGCTCAGTTTAGAATGACAACACATTTCACTCTGGATTCAGTCAAATGATTTAAACACTTTTACATCAATTTCATCTCTTTCTTTTCAGAGAAAAATATTTTTCATTGCTGAATTTTCAGTAATTACTGAATGACTTTCTGTCCTCTGATCGAGTTTCTTTGTCTCCTTGTAATATTTAGTTATTCAAGAAAGCAGGATGACGACACAGAAACCCAGAAGTCAACAAACAACACCGATGAATAAAGAGACACACATTGGAGGTGAATATTATTTCTATCATGTCAGTGTTGAGTTTCCAGTGACTCCTAAAACTGAACTTTCTTTGATGGAACCACTGAAACACAAGAACCTTTGTCACAGAAAACAATCATGCAGTTTGGTTCTTTGGTCAATTTATCAAAGGTCTTCTGGAAGTCTGATCAGATGTGCTGCTCAGTAATATTCATATTTGGTTAAATGTTCCTTATTTATTATTACCTCAACCAGACACTTCTGGT
>NW_007580284.1:16007-19163 GCF_000690725.1 Stegastes partitus | reverse complement strand
TATTTCCAGAAGAGCTTTATAAACCTTTGACACTGAATCTTGTTGCAGTAACTGTCTCCTCTGTGGGATTGTTGTTGTCAGACAGAAGAGGAATGATCGCTGCTGTGGTTCTCTTCATCTTCCTGATCCTGGGTGGAGGAGGAACACTTGTTCAAACACAAGTGTCCACAACAAGAAGTAAGTGTTTCAGAGAGAATCGTGTCTTTCCTAAAAGCCAGATGTTGTACATATGATCAGATGTTTTGTTGTAGTTTCATCTTGCTTTCTGTGTAACTCTGAGCTGATCATCTTTGAATTGTCTCTGTAGTCCAGTTTAGAGGTTTTGTCCAACAGAACCTTGACATGGGATTCTTCCTGCTCCGTTTCAGGATTCAAACCAACGAGTCCTCCAGGACCAGTTGGACACAGTGAGTGTGAACTCTGATCTTGACAAAGATGGTAAAGATGGAGGCTTCAGGACTGATGAATCACTGCTGTCCAGTGGAGCAGATGTGAAGCTCGAGTTCACCTTTAATCTCGAGTTCACCTTTAATCTCGACACCATGTCCGTCAGTTGGAGCGGAGACTTTATGGAAGTACGATGAGGTTGGTGGACTAGAAGGAGCAGCAGGTCCAGCCTGGTTTGAGTTCATGTTGCTCTTCATTCTGAACACTACAAACTACCAGGAGCTGGTTCACTTGCATTCCTGCTCGTCCTGTTCCAGCAGCTTGTTTTTCTAAACCTGCATCAAGTCCAGACCTGCAACACTTTGGCCCCCTTTTTCCTTTTTTTTCATTCTCAGGAGATGTTGTTACAGTGTTGTCTGTTCTGCTGCCAACAACAGAACAACCAAGTGTCCAAGTGAGTGGAACCTAAGAAATTAACAAATAATCAGTGTTTGTTGCACAAGGTGTTGTGGATGCAGCGCCACGACAACCATCTGAACTCGCTGTCACAGACTCATATGCAATAACTGCACAAGCACTTGATTATGATGTTTAGCTATATTTATTTTTCTACCTTATTTTTTTTTTTAATGTGTGTGTGTGTGAATGACTGAGCAGAGTAAATGAAACAAGTGTACATGTATTGACAATAAAAGTACTGAAGTGATCTGATGTGGTTTCCTGTGAGTTCTTCTATGTGAGGCTGCTTCTTCAACGTCTGCACCGTCACCAATGAATCAGCAGCGCCAGGCTGAACAAGATGATTTAGAAAACAAAACTCCGATGAAAGAAGGTTTCGGAGTCCAGACGAACTTCTACATAAAAACTCATCACAATATATAAACAACAAGACATTTGAATCGAACACGATGACCAATGCTGTGATAAAGCAGAGAATAAAGGACAAAGACTCAGTTGTCCTTCATGATGAGTGATGAGTCGTGGAGCCTTCACATCCTCAGCAGCTGATCGGTGAACATCTTCATCAGTTCTTCTGTTTCCTCGATCAAACACGAGTTTCACACCTTAGCAATGTCAGTTTCTTTTTACGTGATGAGTTTGCATGTCAGAAAAATGTCTATTTATCCAGTTTTAACATTGTTGTTGCGTTAAAAATTATAAATAAATAAATATTTTTCTTTTTTTTTTTGTTCTTGATGTGTTTTATTGGCCGACAAACAGAATTACAATCGTCACATGGATGTTAATTTCTTCCAGCTCTGAGTCAAACTGATGAAACAGACACTGAACAAGTTCTTCAGTTTGTGGTGTTCAGAGAATTAAACTGAGGTTTAGTCCAATTCACCCACATTTCCTTGATATCGTCGTATTTTATGCTGCTGTGAAAAACTGATTTCTTACAAGTGGTGAACGGTTTCCGGCTCAAGATGTGATTTGTTCCAACAAGGTCCACACAAAACTCGTTTCTTAAGAACATATTGTCGTCCATGTGAGCTCCTGGCTTTTGTCCTGGGCTTTTATTTTAGTTTCTCATCTAAAACACGACATTTTAAGTGCGACACTGACAAGTTTTACCGCTGTTTGGACTCTCGGTGCTAATATTTGATTTTCTAGAATCAGAAATCGTTTTTTTTTTTGTAATTATTCGACCAAATGGACGAACAGAAGCAGAAGCCAGTGTGAATCATGTGATCTTGTCTCCTGTCAGTGTCTGAGATGGTTTAGTGGCTCAACGGCGCCACCTTCTGGCAGATAATGAACCCTGCTGTGAGGCTGAATTAAAGTCAGCAGCTCAAAGTCTGAGCATTGATGAACTCTCTGAACCCCGAAAACCTGCCGGAGGGTTTTAAAAGGCGAGTTCTCCCAAAAAATAACCTCCCGAAAGTGTAAAAACGGTTGAATTTTCAACTCTCTCATCATGATGGCGCATAGCTCCATCAGGAAACGGAACAAATCTGAGCTTAAAGTCAGAAGAGTTCATCTAAAGTGCTTAACTGTACACGTCTCATTTAAAAACTCACTGAAAACAAGGTTGAACTGCAGGCAGTGTTTCCAGAGAGACTGAGAGGAAAACCAAACCCACTGGATCGATCAAATAACTGCAGCTCTCTTCAAAGTAAATACCAGGGCTTACGTGTCCTTTCGTGTCGAGGCTTCGAAGCGTGTGTCGAGTCGTTTAGGGTGATTTTTGTGGGGCGCGTATCAAGGCGTGATGTGGGGCGTTCGAGGCCTCGCGGACCGGCCGTACCACATGACCGCTTCAGGAAGCATTGGCTGCTTCACGTGTGATTCGAAGCACAAGTGCCGGATCTCTGCTCACATTTAGTGGATCTGGGACCAGAAAGTACAAAGCAGACGGCGAACATCCCACTTGTGGCTCTGCAACTGCACAAGCCATAAAACTCCCCCCAAAGAGAGCCTTTAATAAACCAGCTCAAATGTTAAAATCACACATTTCTAAAAGAAAAATATAATAAACACATACACATTCTTCAATTTCAAATCCGATAAAACAGCTTTAAATGATCGAAAGTATTACAAAACACACTGGACTGAGTTGGATGATAGACCCAAAAATGTTCGCACCAACATAACGAGCAATGAAGCAGGGCTCGTTATAAGAATATACTGGAGGAAATACTGCTGGTAATTAGAGAGCTACCAGTTTATCAAAGAGACAACAAGAGGAGACGTTTCAGCTGGTCTCTCCTCATGAGGTGAGCTCAGACTATATATATTAAATATCATAAATAAATATAAATGTGACGT
>NW_007580284.1:9210-15751 GCF_000690725.1 Stegastes partitus | reverse complement strand
CCAGGTAAACCAGGTAGACCAGGTAAACCAGGTAGCCCAGGTAAACCAGGTAGACCAAGTAAACCAGGTAGCCCAGGTAAGCCAGGTAAACCAGGTAAACCAGGTAGACCAAGTAAACCAGGTAGCCCAGGTAACCCAGGTAAACCAGGTAGCCCAAGTAAACCAGGTAGCCCAGGTAAACCAGGTAGCCCAAGTAAACCAGGTAGCCTAGGTAGACCAGGTAGACCAGGTAAACCAGGTAGCCCAGGTCTCTGTACCATGTTCATGCACAGACTAGACGACTGTATTTGTTGTTTAATCAGAAGCCAAGCTGAAAAGTTGCTGTTCTCAAATAAAAATGACCCCAAACACGAGTAACACAAACTATGTCAGATGATTGTCCTTTGAATCATCACCTGCTTTACGTTTATCGTCCACTTGATGGCGCAGCAGAGCAGATGAAGCTTCACGTGTGAGCTCCTGGGATGGAAGCTTCAGGTCTTCATGAGGCTTCATCAATCAGGGACACAGGAGAACAGCTGTGTTTGTTTTTTTAATCCTCTGAAACCTCTCGGTGGCTTTGAAAGTCATGTTTTCTTTATAAAATCACAAAAACAACCATTTACAAGAGCCAGAAACGGCAAAAACACGGAGAATCGCTGGAGTTTTAACTTTCCGACTGAAGAGTTCCTGAACTAATCAGGCGTGAGGAGCCGTTCAGTTGGACACGACACAAAGCAGAAACATCAAGATACGAACAGTAAAATATATTTAATCTGTAAAGCCGCCATTTTTTTAAGTATTGACAGCAGCTGAGGTCGTGTAAACGATCAAAGAAAGTTAACTTTCGTCTTATTTTTTTTTATAACTTATGACATTCAAACTGTGTCATCGTGTGAAATATGTTAATAAACTCATAAATAAACGTTGCAGCCGTATTAGTCTTTGCTTCTCAGCTTCTTTTGAACGTCATGTAAAGAAATCACACCTCAGAGCTGCACAGTTACACTTTATTGGAAGACAGTTATAGAAAAATATTATTCAGTGTCAAAAAACTGACATTTTCTCAGTTTACAAAAAAAAAGAAGCATCATATAGAACCGTAAATATAAGTTAAATAGTAAAAAGCACATTACCTCATTCTCTATAATAATGCTCAGAACATAAACAGGCTGTTTAATCTCCGTTTATAAGTCGTTGAGCTTCAGCTTCGTCCGTTTTGCAGCAGGAAACGGAACTCATCACTCGTCTGAAGTTCTTCTTTTAGCCTCGGCGTGGGCTGCAGGAAAACCACAGCCAAGAGACGGTTAGCAGCATTCAAGGCCATTTCCCACAAGAGGAGTTAAATTTACACAAGTAGCACAAGACAAAATTCTTCTCTCCCTTTATGGCTGCATATCTCTGCTGTTTGAGCTCCATCTGCTCCATATCACGTTATCTCAGCTCCTGCTTTGTCACATGGCGTCCTGTCTGAGTTGACACCGGCCCGGAGGCTCAGGTAGAGGGCGCCAGCGTTCACCAGAAACTCAAGTTGATTCCTCTTCCTGCTTCCTGCTGCTGAGGTTTTGCTGTTTTTCTGCTGCTGCCGAATTTACATGAAAACACAACTTGTGCTGCACTGACTGCTGATTCATCTTTGAGGAAAGTTTTAACCCAAAATTCGAAAACCTACCACTGCTTAGAAAAGATCAGTGACAGTTCAGAGACATTTAAACCTTGTTTTTGAAACTGAATTCAAGACAACAGCGTAAGTGCTTTAGTAGGAGTCAGCTGGAGTCCTGGGCCATTACCAACCCAAGATTCAAGACTTTAGACGTGAACTTTGTGGAACTGCCAGGTGAGGGCGACTCCAGATGTTGTGGTGGTGACACTGTCTGAGCAGAAACCTCAAGACTACATTAAAAGTACCCGATAAGTCACGTTGTAGACGCCCCTTCCTCTGTTTAGAGACAGCTGTTACAGTTTAAGACATGTGCCTCCCTCCCCAGGCAGCTTCACCACCATGAGCACATTCAGGACAACGTGTTTAGAGGTTGTCCTCCATTTCCTTTTATTTTGATTTCTCTATATTTTAGGGAAGGCCACTGGAGCTCTCAGACTTTACTAATCCACGGCTCGAGGTGTGAATGTTGTGAAGCTGCCAGGTGAGGGTGAAGATGTTCATGGTGGTGGGAGGTATCTCAAGACTGAATTCTAAGTACACGGGAAGTGATGTTTTAAACCCCTCATTCCCTGTTGTGAGATACCTGTCCCAGTTTAACAGATGACTTGTTCGTTACAGATCCCTCCCCAGGCAGCTTCCCCTTTACAAACACCTGTACAAGTACACCATGTTGTGTCTCCTCCATTTTTGAAAATACTTTTAGAAATTTCAAAGCCACTGGACTCCAGAGTGATTAAGAACTTCAGATGTGAATTTTGCGAAACTGCCAGGTGAGGGCTGACTTAAGACGTCAAAGGTGGAGAAAATGTCCAGGGAGGCATTTAGGAAGTTAAGTGCTGTTGTAGAATCAGTTCGGAGGCAGCTTCCCCAGTTGAACAGAGATCACTTCCTCATTAGCTCTGGATCCCTCCCCAGGCAGTTTAACCACCATGAACACCTTTGGCAGGATTTCAGAGGCGTTCTTACCTCGCGCCACCTTCCGGTACGTGTATATGCACACGATCAGAATGATGTTGTAGAGGATGAACATCAGGACAAAAAGGATGACCCTGGTGGTGGACATGAGAGGAGGAGGAGGAGGAGGAGGCCGAGGAGTCGTCATGGAAACAGCCACACTCTGATCTCTGGCTGTGAAGGCAAAAACAGCACATTTTCAACCTTGTGGCTTCAGCAGACTGTTTCCATTCAAATATTACAAGAAAAAGACCAATCGGTGCACGAGGGCTGCAAAAACATCAGCGTAAAGTGAAGTTTACGGTATTTAAATGAACAAATTGGTCGACTTTGCACGTCAACAGTCCTCAAATTTGACTCCATTGATGCCAAAAAATACTATAAAACCAACTAAAGTCTGTGGATTTCCCGAGCTCAGACCTCCAGGAACAATGCAACTGCAGTGTCATCAGTGATCAAAACAACAGCAAACACAGGTGGACTGTACACAGGACGTCACCTTTAACCGTCAGCCAGCTCGGCAGCGACTCTCCTTCTGACGGGTGTTTACACTTGTAGAGGCCTTCGGCAGACTTGGTCACCGCCGGTAAGGTCATCGCTCCTGGATTCTCCGTCCCGATGAAAACGTTGTCTTTGTAGAAGGCAGCCTCAAAGTTGGACGTTGATTCACCATCATCTTCTTCCTTGTAGGAGCACCGAAGCGTCACTTTGTCTCCCTCCTTCACGGGACGGGCGGGACTCTCCAGGATCACAGCGCCGACTGAAATGCAGACGGATTTGATGTTTTTGCTAAATTGCAATGATTAAAACACATTTATCCCTCAGCGTCTGCATCCCGTCATTCCTCAAAAATGCCAAAGATGACGCAACCAGACAGATGTAAAATCGACGTTTTCCATCAGCAAGGCCGCTATCAAGGGCAGCGTAGCCAACAAGATGGTGGTTTTCAAGCTGTTCTGAACAATCTGTAGGTTCTGTAGGACCAAAACAAAGGAGCTGAAGGTCAAGAGAAGTGTCCGATTAGAAGGTTTTTTTGAGCGGCCAGAAGAAGTCGCTCGGCTTTGTCTAGAAGTTGATCCTGAGGGTTGACCTGTGTGGAAGGTTAGACGCGAGAAACTAGTTTGTGGCGAGGGAAGCTCGGTGAAATATGCAAAAATCTCACAAATCGGCTGCCTGTTACTAAAAAGTATTTTGTGCAATTTAATTTCACGTTTCCACGATGAACGGGATTAAATCATGTCGTGTTTCCATGATATTTAACAACTTAACATTTGTTAGATCCACTCACGTTGAGATAAATTGAGTCAATCTCGCTAAAACTAAAAAAACCCTTTACAGTTTGTTTGGGTTGTTTCCAAAGGTTGGGTTTGACCTAATTCAATTGGGTTGCACCAACTAACTGGTATGAACATTAGAAACTGCTCTCGTAAAGGAAGTTGATCCAACAGAAAATTTAACCATGTGAAAATTCGTACCTGGATTTTTTTTCACGCTTATTGAAAGACTCAAACCTGAACATAATGTACGGCATCGTCTGCAAAGGAGGGTTTAAAGAAGTATGAAGGGTGGGCAAACATAAACATTGACTTTAGCCCGTAGAAGACATTTTGTTATGGCGTTTTTATTTTTAAAACATATGCCTACAGAGCTCCAAAGATGGCTGGCTTTTGGCAGCCTGTTCTTCTCAATGGGGATTTTTAATGCAGTTAAAACCTACAACGAATCTCTTCCAAAAGTCAGAGCGCTTCATGACCAATTGAGCCGCACGTCTTGGCATACAAGTTTTCTCGAGAGACGAGTTATGTGCCGAAAACTCAGACTCTACAAGACAAAGGAATTGTAATTGACCCATTTAATTAACCAGTCCAGCATAAAGGGAGCATCGGTTCCTTACAGGTCACTGTGATGTTGACGGCGTTGCTGCAGTCTCCCTGCTTAGATTCACACCAGTACGTGCCGGTGTCCGACGGCAAGGTGTCCTCGATGGTGCAGGACGACTTGTCCGGGATCGCCCAGCCGTGCTTGCAGGCCTGAGCGGACTTCTGGGTGGTGTTTCTCTTCACCGTCCAGTCGCTGGAGTCCGCAGCGCAGTGCAGACTGATCTGTTCGTACTGGAAGAACTGGGATCTGTCCGGAGTGATGCTCAGCGTGGCTGCAGGGAGGAGGTCGAAGAGGAAAAGTCATGAATTTACTAGTAGGTTGTTCCATCTCAAGTCATCGGAGGGATATTTGAAATGATATCTGTGAAATTTTACTTTGATATATGAAGTACTTCCAGAGATATTTCTTTTAAAACAGCACATTGAATTTGAGGCTGTGCTTATGCCCAACTTACTTTTTCAAAAGTAGTTATATTTGTAGAACCATTTTGAAACTTTTTTTTCCTTTGTGGTACATTTTGTCATACCTGCCGAATCTGAAAGTTCAATTAAAATAACTTTTTTTTTTTTTCATTTTTATGACCTAGTATTTAATATTAAAAGTATTCCAAATGTTTAGTTTTGTATCGTGACATGCAGCTACATGTGGTTCATGTGGACGTCTGTCCTTTTTTTCTTGCTTCAACTCACCCCTCATCAGAAATCGTTGAACCTACTTGTCCAATATTGCAGATTTCGAATCAACGACATGATGAGAAACAAAAGTGAAAACTGAAGTTTTTTTTAAAAATCTGCAATAGTTCCTGAGATATTGTTGTTCAAAATAGTCTCAAGTTTCAACGTGAAAAAAATGAGTGGAGCGAAGTTCGTGAATCTTAATCTAATATTAACTGACTTTTTGCTCTGTTTTTGGTCTCTACCTTCCATTATGGAATGGATGGAGGCTTTTTGGAGCTTCTTCTATGAAAGCAAAATGATTCTAGTGATGTTGAGACTAAACCAATGCAGTGAAGTTGTGGGTCAGAGGGCGGAACAGTAAGAAGAAATCTACACAAAATTGTAATTTTATGTAAATGTGTTACGTTAAAAAACAAACAAACAAAAAATCTTCTGCCAGATTACTTTTGTTAAAAAATATCACAGATATGTTTCTAATCAACATATCTTTTCCATTTATTTCACTTTTTTTTTTACAGTTGCTTCTGTTTAGCCAACCAATCAGATATGAGATGGGGCGGGACTTGTCACCGTGGTAACCCGGACATGGAGGGAGGCGTCACAGGCGTTGTAAAGTTTCTAACTTTAGTAGAAACTTTATGAAATTACATATAACATCTAATAAAATCACAGAAAAGTATTAATTTACATGCTGACTTTAAAAAAACCAAACCGGTTCTTTCACACTACGTGACTGTAAAATTAAACAGTTTTAATGTATTTAAATCTGCTAAACTATGAAGACTTTTCTTACGTTTGCTATTATTTTCACTGTTCCTTGACAGTTTTTGAACGTTGCATGTATTTTGTGGCACCAGATTGTCATCAGTGTTTTTACAGGACTTTTTCACAGTGTGTCGTGAAAACGTCAAACCGTTTTATTTTGAGTCATATGGTCCCAGGACACACGTTCAACTTCTGGACTGTCTAACATTAACCAAACCGAAGCTTGCAAATGTGATATTTAATGAAAATCACTTTAGTCTACGTGTTTCATTTTGAAAAAATCATAAAAAATGACCTTTTTCTTTTAACCAGATTCTGCAAAAAAAAAGCTCAACATTCTGTGCCGTACTATTATTCCATCGCAGAAGTACTATGAGGCTGGAACCAGCAAACATCTTCATCATCAGTGCAGCTGAAAACCATTTTCTTTACAAGCCTTTCATCCTTGAGTCATAAGATAGTGAAGACATTCAGGTGTTTGAGAAGCAGTCAAAATCCTCAGAATTTAAGTTTGCTATCACTGGAAACCAACAACTACTCACATCTGAGACACTTTTAATGCAGAAATATGTTGTTTTGCTTTTGAAAAAATGATTTAATGGCTAATCAGAACAAAGCAAAA
>NW_007580284.1:4538-9030 GCF_000690725.1 Stegastes partitus | reverse complement strand
ATTTAGAATCAAACAAACAAACCAAAAATTTGTCCCCCGTCACAATAAATTTGAACCTAGTTTTGTTCTTCTTCAGACATTTCATGATTCTAGAGCAATTTGTGATATTCATAAAAGGATCAATTAAGAGTTGGAGATGTGGTGGAAAAAGAAGAAAAATGACTCACAGAGCATGAGGCAGATTGATGTGAGCTCCATCCTGTACTGGTGTCGTTTTCTTGTAAGTCAGGTTTTAACTGGGACAACACAACAGTCTGACGTGACACAGGAAGTCACCGAAGGTGTTGTGAGGTCGGACCGTTTTTAAAATTTCAGTTCCTATTTGCACAACTAAAAAGGACAGAACAGCACAAATGCAACAACAAAAGCAAATTGTGATGAAATTAAAACAACTCTAGAGGCTGAACAAAGAACAAACAATACGTACACGAAAGGAAAAAAACAATCACTGATCTGCAACAAATTCACACATTTTGCAGACTGGCTTGATGCTTTCTGAAACTTTTCATGGTAAACAGCATTGGTTCGTACTTTACGATGTCAGCAAATGATTCACAGTTTGTTGAGGATCTTTTATTGATTGCATGCTTTGTTTGTTTGACTCTTGCTGTGCAACAGCTGCTTCAGAATCTTGGTGAGAGTCACATGTCGCTGTCATTAGTATATGACTTTCTGTTCAGTGGAAACCACAGGCCATCAGAAAGGATATGTTTATGTGTCACATTTCAGAGAAACAGGATGTGAAGCAGCCACAACATACACAGCACCGTTTCTGTGATGTGTCAGTTACACCTGACCCGTCAGTAAGCCAACAAAGCACATCATGTTCTCTGCATTTTGATCACAGTTCTGGCTTTCTCTAAAGATTTCTGCCTCTCTACACCAATAAATACTCCCAGCACTGGATAACGAAACAAATGCATAACAAACACATTTGTACACCATTCCCCACCGTGCTTCACGTCATGATGCTGCCGCCGCCGTGCTTCACGTCATGACGCTGCCACCACCGTGCTTCACGGTGGGGATTTTCTTGTGTGATGCTTTGACTTTTGCTTTTCAAAAACCTTTTCATAGAGTTTCTTGGGTTCTGAGTCTTCATGGTCCAGTTCTATCCAGGAGTACTGGTCCACCAGTGACTGGTCCTTCCAGAAACAGGAGTCTTCATACTACAATCACTGAGCCTCATTCACTGACCTCAGATGATCTCCGTTTCAATAACTGTGTGATTTTTAGCACCCTCTGGTTGCACACATGTTGAATTTCATCTGTCACTTTGTGAACATCATTTTGTATGAAAAGCAATAAAAGTAGAAAACCTCCAAGGGGTTTGGATACTTTTAAATGTCACTGTACATGTGAAAATGTTTTTGAAATTTGAACTTTGTCAGAACGACACATGAACAAGAAATGACGTGACTGCCTAGAAAATCTAGAGCAACCACATCATTTCAGTTTGATACGGAAATGAGGGTCTGGTGTCCAACCGCCATCAGACTGCCGCTGTTTTCTCTCAGTGTCTCAATCTTTGCTGCTTTTAGAAATAGAGAAGTTAGTAGCTCCAAATCAGTCTTGGGTTTTCTACTCCTGACATTTTCATTGTATTTTGTACAATCCAAGTGTGGTGATATTTGTGAATAGACGGTAAGTTGTTACCAGAGATGCAAAGACTGGTCTTGTGGAAACAAAGCTTTGAATGTAAAATGTAAAAAATAAAATAAAAAAAAAGCCCCTCAGTGTTTGTCTTTACTGTCAAACGGAAAAAATGACCAATGGAAGTTTTTCAGCCTGCTGTCATACCAGAGGAGGTGTCTGGCTCGGGTTACGGTCGCCACCTGCTGGTAAGATGAAAACCAGCAATCACTTCAAGAAGTCCACAAAAGAGCAGAGCAGAGCAATCCCAGAGATTCCTGGATTTTGTGATAAAATAAACGCTAAAACATTGTAGTGGTAAAATGTCGATAATGTTTGAGATACTGGGGAAGAGCAGTTGGCTTTTTTTTTTTTAAGTTATTTTTTTGGCCTTTGTGCCTTTATTTGACAGTGCAGTGAGAGAGAGACAGGAATGTGGGGGAGAAGAATGGGGGAGGAAAAGGGCCATGATCGGGATTCAAACCCATGACCTCCACTTCAGGACTGTAGCCCTGTACATGGGACGCCAGCTCAACCCGGTGAGCTGTAGCGGCGCCCCAAAGCAGTCGGCTTTTTAAGCCTGTTTGAGCAGGTTCAGTAAAAGCCCACATAAAAAGACGGCGATGCCAGGAAGCAAAACATTGACATAAAAGATACTAAATTATCAAGTGTACTGAGGATAAATTAGCTCGTTGTTTGCCCTGTAGTAAGTCGAGGTCAAAAGAGAAATGTTTTCTCCATCAGAAAACACCTCATTTCAAGTCCAGGTTGGTCTTCCGTTACGTATCTGCATCACCGTGATGAAGTGATTTGAAAGACGGGTTATGAGGCACATTAAATCCTTACTGCCTCCCGGCCTCGATCAGCACTGTTGGACAAGATTCTCTTTTCTCCGTGTGTTCGTTTGTAAAGACGAAACAAATTCAGCACGGACTCAATCAATCAATTTAATCACACACTGAATATTGCATGACAGAGCTCCGGGTCAAACTCTGCCGAGCATCAGACAGAGTCAGACTAAGACCTTCTCCTCAGACCCTGGTCTTATACTATTCAGTCACATGACAGGTCGCACAATATGTCACACAAGCTGTTTCACATTTTCCTCTGATCTGTCCATTTGTTTGTTTGTTCCTTTGATCCTTTGTGCCTTTCCTGAAATGTATGCCGCTTTATCTTTACAGCCTGTCTTCCCCGCATCCACAGCTCATCCTGGTTATTGATTATCAGGTTATTGGCAGTTACACACTCATCTGCTTCCTCCCAAGGACGGGAACTCTGTCCTGACTTGACTTACAAGCACACGACTCTTTAAGAATCAACGTTATAAAGGGTAACATATGATGAATAAACCCTCAAGATTAATTATTTTGTTCTTGAAACTTAAATGATTATATATGTTTCGAATAATATATCATTTACACAACAGCACCAAATCACATACAGAGCCAACAGGTGATGCCATCAACACAGCCCTCCACACAGTGAGTCAGCATCTTGAACAGTCTGGCAGCTGTCAGGATGTTGTTTGTGGACTTCAGTTCTGGTTTTAACACACTCGTTCCAGGCAGACTGTTGTTCAAACTGCACAGTCTGGGCATCGGCGAGCACACCTGCAGATGGATCAGAGACTTTCTCAGTCAGGTTGGGGCCCCACCACTCCTGAGTCCTGGGGTCCCTCAGGGCTGTGTGCTCGGCCCCATGCTGCACACCCACGACTGTGCACCAACCCACAGCAGCAACATCTTTGTCAAATTTCAAGATGACACTACTGTGGTTGGGCTGATTAAACAACAGTGATGAGACGGCCTACAGGGGGGAACTCCTGAACCTCACTACCTGTTGCTCCCTCAGTAACCTGACACTCAACTCCTCAAAGACAAAGGACTTGGTGCTGGACTTCAGATGGAAACAGGAGGACCTGCTGTTGTCATCGTGTGACCAAAGCTCAAACTCAAACTGCAGTTTTATGGGAGGTTGAACACAAACAAACTGTCTATAAAAGGTATATGACAACTATAACTGCTGCCAAGGTTCAAACTGCTTCTTATCCTGCAGCATACATAACAGGATGATAACCCCTCCAACAGAGTTCTGCCTCCTCCCCTTTCACAGATCTGCCAGCTGAGGGATTGGTGTTGTCATCATGCTGCGACGTATAGGAACTGAAAAACCCATCTGCTGCAAATCAGTGTGGGAAGGTGGAAGACAATAAAGGTGGGTTTGGCCTCCTGTGTGACTCTTGTTTGTTGTGAAGGAATTAAAAACTCTGCAGACGTTTGCTGTCACTGAAAGGTGAAATGGCGCAGCGGGGAAATCAGCTGAATTCAGAGAAACTCTCTTGTTCCATCTGTCTGGATCTACTGAAGCATCCAGTGACTACTTCCTGTGGACACAGCTACTGCATGAAGTGTATTAAAGCCCACTGGGATGGAGAAGATGGTAAGAGGATCTACAGCTGCCCTCAGTGCAGGAAGACTTTCAAACCGAGGCCTGTTCTGGAGAAAAACTTCATGTTGGCAGAATTGGTGGAGGATCTGAAGAAGACTGAACTCCAAGCTGCTGCTGCTGCTGATCACTGCTATGCTGGAGCTGAAGATGTGTCCTGTGATGTCTGCACTGGGAGGAAGATGAAGGCTGTCAAGTCCTGTTTAGGTTGTGTGGCCTCTTATTGTGAACAACACCTTCAGCGTCACCATGATTCACCTCTGTTAAAGAAACACCAGCTGGTGGAGCCCTCCAAGAACCTCCAGGAGAACATCTGCTCTCGTCATGATGAGGTGATGAAGATTTTCTGTCGCACTGATCAGCAGCTGATCTGTTATCTCTGCACAATGGATCAACATAAAGGACATGAAAC
>NW_007580284.1:0-3988 GCF_000690725.1 Stegastes partitus | reverse complement strand
GTTCTACTGTCAGAACCAGAACCAGAACCAAAGACCAGAGCTGAGTTCTTAAAATATTCACGAGAAATCACTCTGGATCCAAACACAGCACAGAAACATCTGTTCTTATCAGAGGGAAACAGAAAAGTAACAGTGATGGAACAACTTCAGTCTTATCCTGATCATCCAGACAGATTCATTACATGTTTTCAGGTTCTAAGTAAAGAGAGTCTGACTGGACGTTGTTACTGGGAGGTGGAGTGGAGCGGAAGAGTCGATGTAGCAGTCGCATACAAGACTATCAGCAGAGCAGGATGGTCAGATGAATGTCGATTTGGATTAAATGACAAATCTTGGTTTTTATGCTGTCAGACAAATGGCTATACGTTTTGGTTCA
This sequence comes from Stegastes partitus, assembly GCF_000690725.1. Classification (NCBI taxonomy): domain Eukaryota; kingdom Metazoa; phylum Chordata; class Actinopteri; family Pomacentridae; genus Stegastes; species Stegastes partitus. The sequence continues at coordinate 3,612 of NW_007580284.1, read as the reverse complement.
ACAAAATCAAAACTCCCGTCTCAGGTCCTCTTTCCTCCACAGTAGGAGTCTACCTGGATCACAGAGCAGGTGTTCTGTCTTTCTACAGCGTCTCTGAAACCATGACTCTCCTCCACAGAGTCCAGACCACGTTCACTCAGCCGCTACATGCTGGATTTTGGCTTTGGAAAACTGACGACACTGCTGAGCTCATGAAACTGAAATAGAGTAATTCAGGTGTCTGAGCATCAGTTGGTGTTCAGCTTTGATCTATAGTTCACTTCTAGGTTTCTAGAGGACCTTTGACATTTTAGCAGATGTGAAGTTCATTATATTTATTACAAGACAAATGCTTCCTTTGTGACTTTTCAGGGATGAAAACTCGATCAGACGTGTTCAGTAACAAAACATGAGTAAGTATAACAGAGAAAGGTGTCTGAAAATAATACTGCAGTGATTAAACCCACATCTACATATTTCAATCATACTACTCTTCATATTGTGTAAATGTTTGATCATTCTGATGAATTGTTTCATTTGAAACTTGCTGTTGAGGGTTTTTCCTGATGATTGTCATTGAATCAAATGTAGAAACACATCGGAGCTGCAGCGATCAGTCAGTGAGATGATGAGAGAACAGATTGATTTATAACTGCGTTTGTTGTTTTTAAAGCTGCTTCTAGCCTCTGAAACAAGAACAGAAGTTGATTTTTCTAGTTTATATAATTACAGTAAAGTGAACATCTGTAGATTTTGGATTCCAAGTGTTAAGATAAAACATTCTGCATTCTTGATCCGTGGGCGTTCTCAAAAACTGTTTTCTGATGTTCTGCAGTCAAAATGACTGTCCAGTTGTGCAAACCAACTGAATAAAAACTGTGAGAATGATTGGAAAGTGTCAGTCGTGCTTGGATTAAAGAGGAGGAATGTTTGGTTCGACATGAAAATATCTGCCACAAACAGATGTCTGTCTCTCCGTCACACTCTGCTGTTACAGTCATTAAACTGGTACAAAAGCAGTCCAGCAGGTTAAAGATATGCATGACTTCTTCGTCTTTGCGAGCTGCAAATGAGAAACTGACTGAAATGTCCAACCGTGATGCTTTAAAGTGCAGTGAACACTATCTCCAAACTTTTGTTAACTTAAATCACCTGCACTACCAGTCCTACTGCTGTTGAAGTCACAAATACATGGTGCAAACATTCCCCCATCCTCCATTCACGACAGTCAAATACCTGCACGATCTGTCTGGAGTCGCAGCAGAGGAGCAGTTTTTCATGCAGCGGACTTTTTTTTGTCCCACTTCTTTTATTTATGCATTATTTTTATTTTTTTTTAAATTCATGTGACTGACACAGACGTGATTAATAAACACCAAAGTACTGTTGCAGTCATCTGTGGTCTTTGGGTGTCCTCTCTTCGAACTCCAACTTCAGAAACGTCATTCCAAAGCTACAATGTCAAGCATGTTAAGGACGTGTGTGCTGTGATTTAGTGCTGATATGTGTTGCAGTTGATTTAAGATGAATATTCTTCAGAATTTTTAAATAAATGAGATCCTGTAGGAGAACAGACTACATTTTTAAAGTTATTGCTCTGACAAACAAGCACCTGCAGACCCCACTGAAGACTTAAAATACAACCAAGACCTTGATCTTTTCATTTGTGAATTCTCATTTACTAAAAATATTGAGTTAAAGAGATTTTTTTGCCCCCAAATTAAAGGGTTTTCCAGCTTTTTATTTTTTTTTTTTTTTTTTTTATAGAAATGTATTAAGTGTGTTATGTGACCAGTTGGATTGTGGATCATTTTGCTTTTGGAGACCAGAAAATATTTCTAGCTTCTTAAAAACTGCATAAAGTTGTTGCTGTAAGGGCTGCAAGGTGGCTTGGTGGTTAGCGCCGTCGCCTCGCAGCAAGACTCTAAGACATTCTCGAAGTGTAGCTCTGTGATAGACTGGTTACTTGTCCAGGTGTCCCCTGCCTTCATCTTGAGTCAGCTGGGATAGACTCCAGCCCCCTGCGACCCGAGTGAGGATTAAGCGGTGGATACATAATGGATAGATGGATGTGTTTGTGCAAGAATAAAAGACTAAAGCACTGAAACAAGCTGCTCTGTTTGACATCTCTCATTGTTACCTTTAAATGTTGCACCTGAAAGAGCTCCAACACTAAATATTTTTGCAGTTGTTACGTAATTTGATCTCCAACAGAAAAAAGAGAAAATGTTTTAAATGCTGACAGCCACCACCTCACCCGGAACAGGGAGAACGGGGCACCCCCCTGGAGCCAGGCCTGGAGGGGTGGGGGAGCTCGCCAGGGAGCGTCTGATGGCTGAGCCTACCCTCAGGGCAGAGGATCGGGGTCAGGTGTTATGCCCACCGAGTGGTAGGCAGGAGTGGGCATCCTGGCGTACCGCCTCCTGGTGGCGTAGACTAGCTCTGGGGATGTGGAATGTCACCTCACTGGCGGGGAAGGAGCCTGAGGTGGTGCAGGAGGTGGAGCGTCACCAGCTAGATATAGTCGGGCTCACCTCCACTCACAGCAAGAGCTCCGGAACCAAACTCCTGGAGAGGGGTTGGACTCTCTCCTTTTCTGGAGTTGCCCACGGTGAGAGGCACCGGGTGGGTGTGGGGATACTCACAAGCCCCCGGCTGAGCTACACCTTGTTGGAGTTCTCCCCGGAGCAGGAGAGGGTTGCCTCTCTGCGACTGCGTGTTGAAGAGGGGAAAACTCTGAACTGTTGTTTGTGCTTATGCACCAAACGGCAGTTCAGAGTATTCGGCCTTCTTGGAGTCACTGGGTGGTGTCCTGGAAGGGGTGCTGCCTGAGGACTCCATAGTTCTCCTGGGGGACTTCAATACTCACATAGGGAATGACGGTGAAACCTGGAGGGGCGTGATTGGGAGGAACGGCCTGCCCGATCTGAACCCGAGCAGTGTTTTGTTTTTGGACTTATGTGCTAGCCAGGGATTGGCCATAACAAACACCATGTTCAAACATAAGGTTGCTCATAAGTGTTCTTGGTACCAGAGTACCTTAGGCCAAAGGTTGATGATCAACTTTGTAGTCGTATCATCAGATCTGCGGCCGTATGTTTTGGACACTCGGGTGAAGAGAGGAGCAGAGCTGTCATCTGATCACTGCCGGACAAACCTGGTAAACCCAAACGCGTAGTGCGGGTGAACTGGGAACATCTGACATTTTCAATTCCCACCTCCAGAAGAGTTTTTCATGCATCCCGGGGGAGGTTGGGGACATGGAGTCAGAGTGGGCCATGTTCAAATACTCCATTGCAGAAGCAGCTGTTAGGAGCTGTGGCCAGAAGGTCACTGGTGCCTGTCGTGGCGGCAACCCCAAAACCCGCTGGTGGACACCAGCGGTGAGGGAAGCTGTCAGGCTGAAGAAGGAGACCTTTTGAGCCTGGCTGGCTCGGGGGTCTCCTGAGGCAGCAGGCAGGTACCGGCTGGCCAAAAGGGCTGCAGCTGCAGTGGCTGTGGAAGCTAAAACTCGAGTGTGGGAGGAGTTCAGGGAGGCCATGGAGACAGACTTTTGGTCGGTCTCGAAGAAGTTCTGGCAAACCGTCCGACGCCTCAGAAAGTGAAGGCAGGGATTCGCCCAGACTGTGTACA
>NW_007580283.1:24251-39187 GCF_000690725.1 Stegastes partitus | reverse complement strand
TTTAAATCTTCATTTGTGTACATTTTAGTTCAATTTATTCATATAATTTATTATACTTTAGAGATTACGCCATGATAAAATTAAATTACCTTTAGACATAGATGTCATTTCTTTTCTGTTAAACATTTACTATTAAAGCATGTTCATGTAAAGATGTGGAGATTCTTAGATAACTTTATTAATTAGATGGTAATTCATTCGTTCATCAGGTTTATGTTGTTAGTTGTGCAGTTGACCTTTATTTTTGTGAATTGGATGGAAAAACACATTAATTAACATTAATATTTAATAAAACATTAGCTCACATTTTAGTCTGATTTAAGAGCATCTTTGGGCCGTACTTTTCAGATAAATGCAGCATAATGCATATTTACCCCACCAGTACAACATCACACATTAATGCATGTTTTTTCTAAACATATTAAGCTTTAAAAAAATATATATATTTATGCAAATGCACTGAAACACTTCCAGTGTTCATTAGTTAGCATCAAAGTTAGCGTTAATGAGCGCTACAAACACGAGATATAATACATTAATTGGCTCACCTTTGGCGTCAAATTACAATTTATGACATATTTAACTGAGAAAAATGCAACTTTTATGACACTACAATGAACTTAACACCAGAAAACAGGAATTAGTAGAGTTTTATTGAACTTATCTGCGTTCTAACACCTGTTAATGAGCACATGGTTACATCACGTCAGGTAAATGTTCACATTCAGATTATACTGTTACACCAAATCATACGGGGCACAGTTAGAAGAGGAGGGAGTCACTCTATACTGTACCTCCTGTTATGTAATTTACACCCAGTATTTTTTTAAAAAGTTTGTGTTTTTGTCCCGCTGTGGGTTTTCCAGTGTGAAGCTCTCGTGTTATCTGCATCCAGACAGACGTCTCCTCATTAATACGCTGCTTTATTTATCCAGCCGCCGTCTCCACGTCGTCCTGCTTCATGTTCGTCGTCGTGCCGTCGGTCCGTCGACCTCTTCAGTCCGCATCCGTCAATAACACAGTTTTTATCTGGTCGTGGCAGATTTGATGGAAACAGTCGTTTCATTTCTTCTGCATCGGAATTTGTCCGAGTTGAGACCTTTTGTGTTTCGTCAGGCTGCTAATTACTGTTGATTAGACGGGAGGTATAGAAACGGCTGTTCATGGTGGAGCTGCTCACATCTGGTCTGGTGATGGAGATAAGAAGACTTGTTCCACCTCAACTGTTTTTGTTTGTTTGAGCTAAACTGTTTTGTGGCTGTTAGTGTTTGAGGGAGTTTATGTTTTCACTTTTAGTTTAATTAATGAACACGTGTGATGCATGCAGCGGTTTACTTTAAATCTTTTGCTGAACATATTTAGCAGTTATTTATGTTCACGTGCACAGATTCAAACCTGATGTAGGTCTGATGAATGTTTGTGTTGACTTTAATTTAATTTAAATTTAAAAACAGATAAGTCCGTTTTTGTAGATTTTCAGAAAATTTCTCATTTTGTTGTTTGCTTGAGATAAAATCAGTCAAACTGAAGCTGAGTGGATGTGACTCAGTAGGAATGACAAGAATAGAGACAAGTTAAGTTTGATTGATATTGTCTCAGGTAGACGATGGAAAAGTGGGTTTATGAAGGCTGGTGAGGATGAAGTTCTCTGTTTTTGCAAATGAACTCTTCATATGTTGCTGTAGTTTTTCAGATGAATGCAACACTAAAATGAAAATGATTCATTCTAAACCATAGAAAGTTCATTTTTAATACAGTTGTGCAGCTTCTAATGAATTAATTCACTGAATAATTTCAAAAACAGTTAATAAAAAATGTATATATTAGAAAAAAACATTAAATTGGCTTCATGTTCAGTTTAATTTAAGGGTATATTTTGCCCAACTTTACACTTTATCCTCCACTAGAATAAAATGAATCGACTGCATAGTTTAAAACAGGCATTGATGCATTATTGCTGAACATATTAAAACATATTTATGTGAATGTGCACATGCAGAAATACTGAAATATCTAAATCTGAATCTTCATTTATGTACACTCTAGTTTAATTTAAGAATATGTTTACTAAGATTATTGCTGTTTCCATCCAGTCCTGCAGCTGTTACTGGATTAACTTAGAAAAAGATTTTTCACTTGAAAATTTGACAACAAAAGTTAAATTAGTTGTTAATTTAATAGACAATACATTAGCTCACCTTTTACTAACATACGCTGCTGTATTTTTCAGAAAAATGCACAATTACTCCATTAGAATAAAATGAACTTTGAGCAGAAGTCACTGGACATTAACGAACACATTCAGTATTTACAGCGTGTTCATGTAAATGTGCACATATTCTAATACATAAGCAGGCAGATGTTGATCCAGGTAAACATTTAAATCTTTATCTGTGCAAGTTTGGTTTAAATTAGGAAAATATTTCACCACACTGGAATTAAAATGACTCACTGCTGCTACAGGCTGAGTTTAGGGATGATTTTAAGGTGGAAATTTAAACAAAAATCAGTTAATATTTGTTAAAGAGGTTCCCGTGTGTGTGTCCTGCATCCATGTGTTGATGTTTACGAGGTTGTCGGAGGATGACGGACCGATGCACCGAGCGGCTTCCAGCGTTTGAGGTGGCGAAGTGTAACTATGGAGCCGGCAGAGAAAACCAATTAGAAATCTAATTAAACCTATAATCACTGAGAATCACGCTGCTTAATCTGATCCTTGTGTTGTGAGCAAAACCCCAAAAAGCGTCGGCTGGCTGGTGTCAGCCCGTTCTGCCACCGGTGCACCAGTGGATTCATCACATGGGCGTTTTTTTTTCATCAGAGACTTCTGGATTTAGCACAACTTCTGGTATCTGAATCTAATTAATGCTCTCACATGGAGTGGAAACAAAGGCGCCTAATTAACCACGAGACAGCTACGCACCAAAAAAAAAAAAAAAAGGCGCAGGCTAAATCTGAGGCGCCTCTTTAAGTCGCAGCGACACACTTTGCTTTGATAGCTACCTTTTCATCGGGGGACGTAATTACGCAACAACGCATGCAGAATGTGCTCAATTAATGTGGACACATGAATGAGACTTTAAACCCTTAAATAATTAATTGTGCAGTGTTTGCATTCCTCCTCGCCGTGCAGTGAGATGTGTAGCGGCGGCTGCATGCAGGAGGGTTAGCGCTAATTAGCTCTGCATGTGGAGAGAAACCTTCCTTTTTCTCTCTCTTCTCCCCGAGACGCCACATTTCTGTCCTGCAGTAAATATTAAGCAGAGAAAAGCCTAAAAATCAACCAAAATGCTGCTGATTGACCCTTTAGCACGACAACATCACTTTCTTTGCCATGTTAGGTTCCCATTAAGCCTCCACGACCAGTTTAATTTTAATTTCTCTGATTCGAGAGCAGCTCCGTCACAAGCTTTCTGTCCTGCAAACCGCTAAATGTTACGCTTTAAAGTAGAAAACAGCCTAAAAATCCAAACAAAAAAGCAACCTGTGCATCCAAAAGCTTTGCTTCTTATCAAAAAAACCAACAAGAATCACATTAAATGTTCACTTTTCATGGCTGTGGTAGTTATTTGAATTCAGTGACTCTGATTCCAGCAGAACAAGCTCAATATTAACCTTTAAAGTCGAGCAAAGCCTGAAAATCCCCCAAAACAAAACCACCTGTGCATCCAGGTTGACCTTTTATCACAAGAACTTTTGTTTTTCATCAAGTTTCATAGAAAAAAAATCACAAGAATGACTTTTAATATTCGCTTTTCATGGCTGTGATATAATCTCTGTTTTCCATTAAGCCTCCATGAGCGCATACGTCTCAGTGGGACGACGGTTCTTTGTTTTTCCAGCCGATGCAGTTATTTGATTTCAATTACTCTGATTCCAGAGCAGCAATGAGCTCCGTGGTTCCACGCATGCTTTCTGTCCTCCAACACATTAAATATTAGACTTTAAAGTAGAGAAAAGCCTGAAAATCTACCCAAAACATCCAACTTTTTCACCCAGATTGATCCTGAATCGTGAGAACTTTTGTTTTTCATCAAGTTTCATCCAAAAATAACAAGAATCACATTAAATAATGCCTTTTCATTGCTAGTTGTTTGAATTCAATTAATTCAAGAGCAGCAACGAGCTAAATATTAAGCTTTAAAGTCGAGCAAAGCCTTAAAATCCTCCAAAATAAAACAACCCGTGTGTCCAGGTTGACCTTTTATGACGAGAACTTTTGTTTTTCATCAAGTTTCATCCAAAAAAAAATCACAAGAATCACATTAAATAATCCCTTTTATGCTTTTTAAATTCAGTTACTCTGTTTAGAGCAGAAACCAGCTCCATCACATGCTTTCTGTCCTCCAGTACACTAAATATTAGGCTTTAAAGTGGAGAAAAGCCAAAAAATCTCACCAAAAAAATCCAACTTTTTCACCCAGATTGATCCTGAATCATGAGAACTTTGGTTTTTCATCAAGTTTTATTGAAATAAATCACAAGAATCACATTAAATCATCACCTTTTAGGATTTACATTCAGTACATGAGGCTCAGAGGGGAAAGTCTTTAAAGTAAAGAAAAGCCAAAAAATCCAAACAAGAAAAGAAACCTGTGCATCCAGATTGACCCTCAAACACGAGAAGTTTGTTTCTAATCAAAAACAAAAATCACTTTTGATATTCACGTTTCATGGCTGTGATATAATCTCTGTTTTCCATGAAGCCTCCATACGTCTCGGTGGGACGACGCTTCTTTGTTTTCCAGCCGATGCAGTTATTTGATTTCAATTACTGTGATTCCAGAGCTTTATTCTGATGTGAGAGAAAACCCTCGTGTGGAAAAGAAAAAGAAAAAAAACCCACGAACGTCTCGCAGGCGTGTTTGATTTGTCCGTCCGTCCGTCCTGCTGCCGCCCACTCAGTGTCTGGCTAATAGCAGTATAGCTGGAATAATGAAATGAATGTTTTATGGGCCATTACTGGGCCACGACAAGACGGATGAGGAAGAGGAGCAGATGGAGGAGGCGAAGAACCGTCTCGATTTTAGTGCTTTTTTTGTTTTTCCTCGGCAAATTCATCCCGATCTATTATTTAGGCGCTACTCTCAGGCAGGGCTGCAGCCAGGATTTTAAAAATATTGAGGTTATACGTGCAGCTGCTAGTTTTTCTTGTGGTTAAAGCCTAAAAGAAAGAAAAAAGTGTATGAAAGCGCGCCGGAAGAAGAGAAAGCGGGTATTTTTAGCATATATGCTAACTGTGACCGTGTTCGTCTTAAAAGCTTCCAGACAGCAGCGCTCGGAGTAAACATGAACATTTAAAGCTGCATTAATTGATGTTTTGGTCGAGATGAAAGCACAACATCTTTATATATATATTACGTCTTTAAGAGGAACACGACAGCATTTAGAGTCCAGTTTGTGACCTGATGAGTTTTTCTTGGACTCTCCAGCTGCTCGATGTTCCACTTTCTTCACCAGAAAGTTGTTTTTTTTTTTGGCCTTTATTGAACCGAGAGGAGACGAACCGGTCAGATATTCAACTAGGGTTTATGTTGGACTTCAGGGCTCTCAAAGGGAGAAAAATATACAAAAAAACATCCTGAGAAAAAGTCTGAGCAGTTTATTTACCACCTGCAGCCTCAGCAACAACCTCAGCGGCTCTCTGGACCTTCAGAGTTTCTGCAGTGGTGGAGAATTAAAACATCTCAGGGGTTGTATAGAAGCTCTCAGCAGGCTCCTCAGGAAGGTCCTACATGCAAAGTGGTTCTAAAAGAGACTAGAGGCCGCATAAATATATTCATCCAACCATCAATAGTTTCTGTCAGAGAAACTGCCAAAGTTACAGCATTTATCGGAAACCCCGTCACTTTATTCTACACGTCTCGTTTAAAAATTAGCCACAAATAAACTGTTTTCATTCACCAGAGTCTGTAAAATACAAAAAATTTTACACTTCTTGGTGTAACCGTGAAGCCATCAGCAGCTCAGGTGCAACCAACAGTCACGTGAAAAAAATTCTGCAAACATTTACCTGAACTGGGCTGAAGGCTGTGTTCCCGCCCAGCAGACAGGAAACACGCCAGTCATATTTATATTTATATTATTTCTACAGAGACACCAGTTTTCTTCCAGCATCAGTAAAAAGGAATTATCAAAGAAAATCAAATCTAGTTTGGTTGTTGTGGTTTTTATGATTTATAAATGATGATAGACAAACTAAGGCTGCTGTCCTGTTTGGCCGTTTTAGTCTTTTATTCAGTTTTATTCAGTTTTACAAGCAGATTTTACGAGTTTCATCCGTGTTTGGTCGACTCAGGTTGTTTTAATTTAATAACAGAGTCATTCTGCACAGAAGACATTTCTAAGATCTCTCTCCTTCTAGTCGTGGTTCTGTTTCCACAGAGCTGCAGGACTTTATGTTGCAGTGAAAAATGAGGAAGAAAAATGTGTCAGAAACAAAAAACACATTCGTCTGCAGATCGCTTCACCTCAGATTCAGATTTTTAAAAAGCAGTAAAGCTGCAGAGAACACGGTGAATATGTGCCTTTTTAGAAAAACATCAGAGAAAATGAGGAAACATCAACCAAGAAGTGTCTCACATTCTCACAAGTCCACACGTTTTTAAACGAGTCGCATCAGAAACACTTGAACAACTGTAGAGACCTGATGGTGAGTAGAACCAGTCTGCTGAGGATTCCTCCAGATGTTGGGATGTTTGGGATTCGGTGGCGCTGCTTTCCCTCCGTTTATTTCATGTCATTCAATCTTCCTTCAACTCCTAAAGTTCCAGAGCGACCGGAGACCAAACCGATCCGGTGTTGCGCTCACTTTGCTCGCGCTGCGTATCCACCCCCACGTGGTCGGACATTCCCTTTTTTTTTTCTGCCCTTATCTGCCCCCGGCGGTCTCACCAAGTCTGCCCCAAATCCTGGCAAATGAGCCGCGAGGCCGGACGAGGGATTTAAAGAGGCAATCAGCGTGGGAGGGACCCGGTAAACAAATCGCCTTTGTCTTTTTATAGACGCATGCATGCAGATCACAACCAGAGCAGCAGCAGCTCAGCACTTCATGAATTTATGAATTTTTCAAAGCTACGTTTCTCTTTTTTTTTTTTGGAAAAACTCGACTGAGGGGTGAGAATTGGATTTTTTATTCTATTTTTTTATTCCGCTCTCCAAACACTTGGCTGTGGAGCGGCGCTGGCAATATAAGAATTAGCTTATATTTAATGCACCAGTTGTCCTTGTTAATCACTCTGGCAGAATGGAAAACGCTCGGGGTTATCCACGGATAGGGAGCGGTAAATAGACACAGGGGGAAATAGAAATGGAGGAAATATAAAAACTGTCGCAACGGTTCGAGCAATGAAGGAAAAAAAACAGAGATCGTTTTTCCTACGTGGCTCGATTTTCTTTCTTTTTTATTTTTTTTGAAAGTTTCTTTGTGTCTCCAAAGTCTTGGACAGAAAATATGTAAATGACAAAATGCCTTTTCACTGCCTTTCACAAACTCATTTTTCTCCTCGAATGAGATTCCTGTTACTGAAAAAAGAAGCAGACTGATGCTGCGTTTTTAAAAATTTGGCTAAAGTTTAAAGTTTCTCATGTAATAAATGACAATAAATCTCAAAAGACCTCCAATGTGTCGTATTTTATGTGCTAAGTTTGCAGTTAAAGCTGCTCCCGTCTCGTTTTTCTTCACTGTGGCTCATGTTTCTCTGCAACATAAAGTCCTGCAGCTCCGAGGAAACAGAACAACCATGACGAAGGAGAACAAACTCTGTGCAGTACGATGCAAACTATGATGCCATAGATCGCGTAAAAGAGAAAAAAAAAAAAAGTTTCTGAATCTCCGTTTGTGTCCACGTGGAGGCTTTCATGTCCCTTTTCAGTCACTTCCTGTTTTATTTTGAAATCGCCTTTCCTCATGTGTCGCGTGTGTTTTTACTTCTCCTCCTGCCCTGTGATTGGCCTGATTGGTTTCACCTGCGTCCTGTCGGTCCAATCAGTGTTTTAACCTTGTTGTGTGTCAGCTCCTCCTGTTTGCTTCCCTCATGTTTGACTTCCACCTGCCTGAGATCTTCACCGGCATCCGGTTTGTAGCTTTCTGAGCCTTTTGTGTGACATTATTTTATGTTTAAGTCAGACTTTTGTTGTCTTGTTTGGATCTGTGTTGAGTGTTTGTCGGCTACACGAGCTTTAGATTTATCTGGACTGTGGTTGTTTTTATTTCCCAGCTGTTTGATTTAAAGTTCGCTTTTCTTTTCCTTTAATTCCTGCTGCTAGTGTCTGAGCGTTTGAGTCCATAATTCACAACAATGTCAAAATATTTTCCCAAGTGCACACAGACAAAAAGTGAACTCTACACTCTACATGTATTTTAACATTTAATTTTCTAAATGTGTTTCCTTATTGGTCTCCTCTGTCTGCACACAGCCTCGAGTTTACCATAAAAGTCCCTGAATTTTTGTCAAATAACTGCAGATCCCACATCAGTCATTCACAGCTTAACTGTTTTGCAGAGAATCACAGAATTTTTTAATTTTTACAGAATCTAATTTGACCAAACGGTTTAGTTTTGGCAATTTTTTCAATGAGAAATGTAAAGTCACTGATAAAATATCACAATTTTGGATTAAATTCGATTAATTTGTGAAACAGAACGAGATGTTCCAGATGAACGGTTCAAGGTCTGTCACAAAGTTAGAAAAGTGGTGATTTTTTTTTCTGTTTTTATAGTTTCTGTGCTCTGAAGATTGAGTCATTTCTGCCATGTTTTTAAAGATTATATGCCTGTCAAGCCGGAGCGCCACTGGGACGTATTTTATATTTTCATTGACGCGGTTCGTTTCTCATTTTGGAAAAACTGATGACATTTAACGGAGCAATTTCCCCAAATGAAATGCACATCTAAATAAGAATAACTTGAGGGAGGTGGGCGCTTTATCGTCTCGGAGTCTGAAATTGCTTCACGGACTTCTGTCAAATGTAATTTTTGTCCTCTCAAAGACACAACTCCAGATAAGTGACAGAGACGTCGGCGCCGTCTGTCCCGATTATCCGACGGCGCTCCGGGGCTTCGTGACTTATAGTAGCCCAGAGAGTAAAGCACAGATTTCTATCAGCAGCTCGGCTTCAGCTCCGCCGAACAGGCTCTCATTGATCAGACGCCCGGAGCTCTGCTGAACAAGGTGTTTGCTCGCAGGTGGAGTGTTGCTACAGATGTGGCGGAGCTGATGAGGTTGTGTTCAGGTCCGTGTAGCTGCACTCAGGAGGCTCTGAGCAGGTGTTTCATGCGGCTTCTGGGTGAGACTGAGGCAGAAACAATCTGAGAGTGGAGCTTTCTTGTCTGATTAAAGCCCGTTAAGAAGACATCAGGTTTAAAGATCACCTGTCTGAGCTTCCTCCTGGATGAGGCCATGTTGTCCTGGAGTAGCTGTTATTGGTTCACTGGGTAGGCGGGATCTCAACTGTGACTGAATGATAGGTGTGTCCTGATTGGTCGGTTTAAATAGGAAAGACACGCCCCCTTCCCTTTATGAGCTGACTGGGAGACAAACTAGTAATTGCTAACTGCTAATTGCTGGATGCAGTTTGTGAGTTTTTTATTTTTCTTGTGCTATTTTAGTTACTTTTTCTTCCTTTTTCTTTGCCGGAGTGACGTTTGTCCTCCTCACGGCCCACAAGGCTAACATATGGTCGATTTAATATGGATTTCTCAACAAGAATTTACCCCCAAAACAGATCTTACTGTTTTTCCTGCAAGGCTTGATGGATTTAACTGGACTCTGAAGGGATATTTAGTCTGTTTGTATCCATGCTTTTCCTTCCTTTCCTTGTTACCTGGATTGTTTTTTGTCTTTACGGTGTAGTTTAATCCATTAGATTTACCAGCGACTGAACCTTGATAGGACACATTCACTGCACTCATCATTATTTTTTTTTTCCAATTCTATGACTTTTCATACCGAAAGTTTTATATTTTTAATTAAGTGACATTACACTGTAGAAATCTATTTTCACTTTGACACCAAAGACTCTTTATTGTGAAATTTTCTTGCAGAAAAGAGGAAAATAAATCAACCATAATTCAAAAAAGCAAAACAAGACGATGCCTTATACGAAATTTAAAAAAAGTAAATTTAAAAAGAAATGTATCTATGTCCATCGTTACACTAAAGGGAGGCTGCATGTGCTCCTCAACAACCACAAATCCAACAAAAACCACCCAGCGCGCTAACCAGGAAGTGGTTAATAACGTGTATAAATCAGCTGAGCTCTAACACGTCCAGCGCCGTGCACGCTGCCTCCTCCCCAGTGGACGCCGTCGCATAAAGAAGACTAATTGGAAACGAGAAACCGCTCAGCGTCAGCGTTTCCTTCCTGCACCTGAGGAACACTCGTGTCAGGCCAACGGACGTCATCCACTTCTCCAGTCCGACACCGTTTCCCCGCATACGGGATAAAAATTAGGGATCAGGCGAAAAGAAAGCGGGTTTGGATAATGACAGAGCGACGCCATCGAGCGCTTTTATGCAGCCGGCCTCGTCGCTCTCTCATTTGCACAACAGAGAGGTCCTGCACATGAAGGTAATTCCAGCTCTCCAGGAAGCGGCATACATAATGAATGCCTGTTTAACTTGACGCACGCCGCCGCCGCCGAGAGCTGCTTGGCATGCAGCCGGACCCGCGCCGGGGTCGTAATGAAGCAATATTTTAGACAGATTTCTGTTGTGGCGACGGAGCGTCCGACTTCCTCACGCTGTGGTCGCCCGTCCCACACAATCACACGCCCCTTCCATTATTTATACCCGGAGGTGTTGCTTTCATTTCAATATTCCTGCCCAAATGGCATTTTTAAGAGCTCCAACGTCTTTAATTATTTATCTGCAAAGGTTTTTCGCTCTGCCTGACTGTTTCTTTTCCTCTTCTGTCTCTTTCTTTCTGCTCCGCTGGGCCTCGACTGGATGGCGTCTCCCTCTCTCTCCAAACACTGTACTACCTCCCGGCCGCCCAACAGGTAAGTTTGTTTGATCACGTCATATTTATAGAGCTCGCCTGTATTATTCAGTGCTGTGGACTCGGCGCTACCTGGCGTTACCTGACTGAGCGCGAGGTCACGGTTTCCCCCGCTCGTACACGCCGCCGATGTGGAGCAGAAAATCTTTGGTTTCACAGCGTTTTATTTTCACAGCTCTGCTAAAAATGGCTTTAGGGACGCCGGCTTGTTGTGACCTTATTTGGCTGACGAGCGTCTCATCCGTAAGGAGAGACGCATCCGAAGTATTTTAGCACAGTTATGGTTGCAGACTTAAACGCCTAATCCTTTACTCTAAGCTTTAAAGTGAGCAGAAGAGGGACGCTTTCGCACATAAATCTGAGGCGCCGAGTTGTGTTTTGTGTTTTTTTTTTTTTTTTGCAAAGGATCCCGTCGGGAGAGGAGATTGCGGAGGGTGCAGCGGAGCTTGAAAGCGTTACCTTAAATGACGGGGGTGATGTCAGAGCGATCTGAGGGGAGAGAAAGTATGACTAATGAGAAATTAAAGAGCGCTGTGTCACATCAGGGGTGTGCAGCGATATCACATCAGAGGTATTAGGGAGTGGAGATCCGTGTTTGGATAAGGTTTGAATCGCTCCGAACGGCGGGCTTCAATCACACACACTGAATTATCTTCACATGATTCCCAGAATGAAGGCAACAATAATGATTCAGGTTTTTTTTTTTTTTATCTTTTAAGTGATGCAAATCTGCGCGTGTGTGCATGACTCAGGCTGCTGATGCATCCTATGAATATCAATCCGCTGACATTTTCTCTTCCTTTCGGGTGAAAGGAACAAAACTCTTTCCCTTGATTTTCGGGGGGGAGATAATAAGAGCCGCTGCCCTTTTGAGCGCAAATCAATGTAAACGCGTCGACGGAAAAGGAGGTTTGTAATTTCAGCAAACAACAAAACTGTTTGGATGCGATGGATAATTACGACGCGGGGTCAGGACGTCGAACAGAGGAGAGGATTACCAAGTTTAGGAGGAGAAAAACACGTCTGGGACTGAATCATAGGATGTTTTCTGCTTTCAAACAAAAATAATTTGTCTTTTTTTGATGCACAACTCGTCCTACGCAACGAGAAACCCAACTTTATCCACTTTCTTTGTCAGCTCAGGTTTTCAGATTCAAACAACGGGGGCGTCTAACGCGTCATGTGACCTAAAACGGACCAATCGTGTGCAGCCGCTTCAGTCAACATCTCACTCTGCTGCTGATGTTTGTTTTGACCGATCAGTGCAGCCGCTTATTTCTAACCAACAGCTGCACGTTAGAGCTTCCAAACTTCATTTGTTTGAAAATCAAAGTCATTTTAACGTCATTGATTGAATATTCTCTGAGATAAATACAACTGGAATAATCAATTTGCTGTCCTGTTGGCTGCAGGCTGAAACGGACCGGGCAGCAAATCAGAACCAAACACAACAACAGGTTTATGCGTTTCTGGATCGGCTTCTGTGGCGACACAGCTCGTACAGTTTGCGATGGTGTGACTGCACGACTTCATTCAGTGGGATTAGGGAAGTGCAGCTCAACGTTTCTGCAGAAACAACCTCTTCAATCGCAGAGAAACAGAATCAGCGATGCTTCGTACAAACACCTCCGTGGCTGAGCTCAACGTACCTCCTGTCATGTTGATCTCGCTTCAGACAAACTGCATTCTCATTTATGTCGAGAATGAAGCGTAATTTCACTCCGACACAAACTTATTTCCACACCTGTGAAGTCCTGGTAAAGCCTTCCAGTTTGAAATTCTCATTATTCTTCAAAAGTTTAATTTTTACTTTAAATTTAATCCTCGTATCATGATGCTGCCTCCTCCGTGCTTCACTGTCAGGACTGTGGTGGTCCTGGTCAGGTCCACACCAAACATCTGGACTCCATCTGAGCTGAACAAACATATCTTGGTCTCATCTTTGTGATGATCTGTTGTCTCTTTATGTTTGTTTATCATCTTTTTATGCTTGTTTTGCACCATTTTGTGGTCATGTTGCGTCTTTCTGTAGCTGTTTTGTGTCCCGCTGTGGTCATTTTGCTTCTGTTATATCAACAAACATTAATGAAGTATCGATACATGTCATCAACACCTTCTGCCCTCATGCAGCCCCATATCATGATACTGCCACCTCCGTGCTTCACTGTCAGGACCATGCATCCACTGTGGTGGTCCTGGTCAGGTTCACACCAAACATCTGACCAGAGAATGTTCTCCAACATCTTCCTTAAATGTCTTTTAGTGAAGTTTTATTTTGCAGTTTTGTACCAAACAAGGTTTTTTTCTTTGGATGTTTTCTTGCATGTTGCCCATCGAGGTCGATGTTGAGCTTCAGAAATGCCAATTTCAGAAGTCTAAAGCATCGACTCGTCTGCTGTTCACAGCTCCATAGTGACAGTAGTTGACTGTCCGTGGAGTCATTGTAGGAGGACGACCACTGCAGCCCTGATCAGAGCTACTATGGCTCCTTCTGGACCTCCTGGTTCCTGCTCACACTGGGCTGCACTGGGTTCTAGCTGCTCACTGATCTTCTGGATCCTTTTCCATCTTTGTGAAGTATCTCAGTCAGATGTTTCTCCTCCTCTGTTCGATTGTTTTCCACGTGGAGCCATGATGAAGATGCAGCTCACTGGTCCAGAACACAAAAAGTTCTGCTGCTCATGTTAGAACCATGGTGTTCTCCCAGCTTCCATCAGGCTTCATGATCTTTAGCAAGGTTTCTTTTTGCACTTTTGTACCAAAGACCAAACGAGGTCGGTTTAGCAAAATGGCACGATTTGGGTTTAAATGCAACCTTGTCGCAACAAATTTGAAGATTCTGCTCCATTTTCTGCGTTCTTAACTTTGAGAGACGGCAAATATGTTGATGTGACTCGTACCTGGAACACACAGACGTAATCAGTTCGGTTTAGTTGTGTAGGACACCAGACTGAAGCCTGTTTCAAACACTGCAGCGATGACCCACATCACAACTCTGTGTTGTTGTTTTGTTGCATTAAAGAGTGACGTCTGGTATCGTAGAAGGTCTGATCTGCCTAAACACAAGGAGGGAGGTGTTTTACTTGATGGGGCTGTGTGACTGACTGGAGGCTGTTTGATGAAGCGAATCCAGGATCAATCAGGTGCGACAGCTAAAGCGAGTCAGGAAACTTTGAAGGGGAGTCAGACTCGTTCCTCGAGCGTCGTTCGGCGACATTATTTTCCTTGTACGAGGCGGGATCTTGGTTGTAAATATACCTAAAACACGCTGTCACGCAGCAGCCCAGACGGGGGATTTAAGGCAGGAGTCGTCTCTTTAGCAAACAGATCAAACCATCAGAAAATAGAGAGGATCAGTGCATTTGTCTGGATGAGGAATGATGCCTCACACCGATCGTTGTTGGAAATCAAACACTGTCAGCGAGCGCAGAAATGATGACAGAGCACAAAAGAAGTTTTCAGGCTGTACAGACATATCAAGAGGAGCCTTCTGAGCGCCGTAACGTCTCCGTGACAGCGCTGTGGTGTTATATATTTTTATAAAAAGGCGATGAATGGAACATCAGAGCACTTTAAGATTCGGGGTGGCGTTGTTTTATGAAAGGCGCAGCGTGAGGTAACAGACGCAGGACAGCCAACGCTCAGCTGCAGCTTGGATTGATTTGGAGAGCAGCTTGACTTTTTTTGCAGAGTCAGGATGAGTAACACTCGACATGAGAATGTGTCACTGGCGTAGGATCAAGCTGCATTGTTTGAGGACAACAATGCCTCAGACTGAAAGCCGGCGATGATGCAAAATTGATGTGCGAGAAGCGTTCGGTGTCGTACTTTAGCACCGCAGTCAGCGTTTCAGCTACTGTCAAGTCACCGCTGTTTCTAAAACACCAGCAATTTAACACGTTTAAAATAAGAAATACGAGTTCACCTGTTGAGTC
>NW_007580283.1:9091-23435 GCF_000690725.1 Stegastes partitus | reverse complement strand
CATTTTTTTCTTAAATTATCAGAAATGCGCCTTTCTTTTATGATTTCTGGCATTACAACGTGCACAGAGTTGTTTCTACGTTGAGCTTGTGGTTGTGCTGCTTCCATAAAGCTGCAGGATTTTATGTATGATGTGATATTATGTTAAATGTGACCAGAGCAGAACCTGCACAGAACCTTCAGACGGTTCGGACGCAGCGATACGATAAATTACACAATCTGAGTAGCGGCTTGGCTCAGGAGCTGAAGTGGAAGATGCTGTTTTAAAGTAGAAAAAGTGTCATAACCTTTGCAATAACTGTCATTTTTGGAACAACCACATGAATTGATGAAGACGCCTGGTTCCTCCCTACACGTCTCATTCAGTATAGAATCTGTATCGCACACAGGTGGTAAGACACGTCCAGATTAAAGCCTGCCATGATGTGCTATTCATTCGTCATCGGTCTCAGTTTGTGGCTGCAGCAGCCCGTAAACTGATATGAACCCGTTATTTACGTGTGAGGTTCCTAACAGATCTGTGCTGTTCCTGTGACTGGGCTTCGCTACAATCATTTGCACACACACACACACACACACACACACACAAAAAACAACTGCAGACTTGTTGAAAAGCAGAGAAAAAAGCCGAGCATACAGATGAGCTCGCAGCGCCGCACAAAGGTTTGGGTTTGTTGTACCCCAGCACGGCGTCATTGAGCTTCGATGAGCTGGAAACTGCTCCCCGCCACGGTAATGCACTGTTTTTATGCTGTGTTTCTGTCAACACGGAAACCAATTCAAACGGGTGAATTAGCTGCGAGCGTGACGCGGACGCCCGCCAGTATGCAGATGTGCGCGTCACACAGATACAAACAGTGAATTAACAGCCAGACAATGTTGGCGATCAAAGTATCTGAAGACGTGGCGGCTGCGTACCGAATCCAAAAACCCTCACTGTCGGATTATGTTTGTAGAGAATGAACTCGGTTCCACCTGAAGATTTCCTTTGATATTTCTGTGCATTTCCAAATCCTCGAAGGCCACTCCAATCTCGAGCATTAACTCGCCGTACTGTATTCAACTTAGATTGACTCCAGAGTAGCTGCAGCTGTGCTGTGCGTGACTTTCTTGGACTTGGGAACATCTTCCGGAGCTACATCTCCCGGTGCCCTGTTGGTACTGTGCTGTGTGCAGCCCGAAACTTTAAGCCTCCGCCGGGAAGGAAAAGAAGCCTGACGGTGTTTTCTATTCCCTCCTTTGCTGTGGGAGACGTCTGAATGGATGAGGCGTCCTCATCCCTCACTGAGGAGAGGATGGAGTTGAGGGGGAGGGGAGGTGTAGGAGATAGAGAGTCAGGAAGCTAAAGAGGAGTTAGCATCTCTGAGCTAAAGAAGTAAAAAGAGATGTACAGGTAATGAAATGAATGAAAAATACTTTATTTATCCCAGAAGGGAAATTCAATAATAATAATAACTGAAGAAGTGGTTAAAAATCAAGCCTGGATATGAAAAAAATAAAGATTATGTCAGTTAAATGAGCAGAATGATAACTGGAATGTTTCTGTGCTAACCTGAAGCTAATGAAATGAAATGAAATCGTATAATAATAATAATAGTAATAATAATCATAATAATAATAATCATATTCAACAGATTTGTTTCTAGCCTTTATTTAAACAGGGAAAAGCAACAATGAGAGTGGATGCTCTCTGTTTCAGATGTAAGCATGACAATAAGCAAAAACCACATTATTCAGCTAAAATACAGAATAAATATGGAATAAAAGACAAAGAATAGATCTTTACACAGACTCTCACATACAGAATAAATAATCAGAGAAACTAAAGTGAACTCGTACTGCTCCATGTTGGACACCAGGGCCTTGAACCTGTCACATGTCTCATCTCAGCAGGTTTTGAGTTTTGTTCCAATACTTGGGTGCATAATATTTAAAAGCTTGTTTCAGTTTTAATGCGTGTGTTTTTCCTAGTTTGATGAGAAACTGATCTATAATTAAATAGACAAGTAAGAATACCTGACAGCTACTTTCTCTGAGGAACAATACAAGCTCCATCGCAGGAATCCACAGATGATCAATCATTACCGAGAGTCCTTCGCTGTTCAGTAGTCTGTCTGTGCACCTGTATTATTTTTAATGCCGGAGTCGACCCTCCTCGGCCAAGTTTCTGGAGAGATGCTTTACTTTTCTTCAGAGGCTGTTTTTGCTGGAGGGCTTGTGCTGCTCTGCCTTTCTACTGGATTCAACACACTTGCCCAGGTCACAGTTTTCACTTCTGCAGAAACTCTTGTGGGATTGTTTTTGTTCTTTGGATGGTTTTCATGCTGGAACATTCCTCTTCTGGGCGGCCAGTCCTTTGGTTTACTGACAGACACTCACGGTGCATTTCTAAACGTCACCAACACCTTCTGCCCCCATGATGCTGCCACCTCCAAACATCTGGTTCTCCAACATCCACCAGGGTTATTTAAATGCTTGTCAGTGAAGTTTTGTTTTGCGGTTTTGTACTAAAGAGCAAACATGTTGTCCACAGAGGTTGATGTTGAGCTTCACGCTGTCTGAGCTGAAACAGAAATGCCAATTACAGAAGTCTAAAGCATCTACCCGTCTGTTTATCGCAGCTCCATTGTGAAACTACTTGACTGTAGGAGGACGATCACTGCAGCGCTGATCAGAGCTGCTGTGGCTCCTTCTGGACCTCCTGGTTCCTGCTGCTTCAGCTGGTTTTTAGTTGATCTTCTTGGACTCTTTTTCCATCTTTGTGGAGTCTCTCAGTCAGATTTCCAGTTCCTCTGTTTGAAATGATGATGCAGACATAGATGCAGCTCGTAGGTCCAAAACCTGAGAAGGTTCTTCTTGTTCCGGCTCATTGTAGAACCATGTTCATGCCGGTAGACTGACTGGAACCACAGCTGGACTCGGTTTAGTTTCAATTTTTCTAACTTGTGTCGGTGATCTCAGTGAATTTAAGGCCTGAATTTTTAATACATTGTTCTTCTGTTCAACTTAGAGATTTACTGTTGGTTTACGTTTAAGGGATATTTCACATCAGTTGGTGAGACTTTAATGACTATAAAGCGTCTTAAAGCCTCCGTCGGTGTGGTGGTTTTGTAGCAGAACAAAGCGTCTGTACAGGAGAGCAGGAAAACAGTGAAGAACCTACATAACACCACATATAGTTTAACGTATTCTATCATAATCGAACCTCCATGAACCTGATACCAGACTGATAAACGCGTGGTGATGTTGTGCCGTCCAGGCAGGTGCAACACAATTACTGGAGGAGCGAAGGAGTCGTCGATAAAACACCGTCTGCCCACATGATCCCGAGAAGATGCCTGGTCATCGGCCTTCTAACAGCTCGTCATCAGCCGGCGTGCAGCGTTTTAGTCGTGTGGTTTATTCGTGTAACTGGCCTGATGTGACGATGGATCCCAGCTCCAGTAAGTTTTCCTGGAGAGTCCTGAGATTTAACTCGACTCGCTCCAGCCTTGATGTGTAACTGACATTTCTGAGGGTGTAAATACTCCCAGAAGCTCTGCCTGCTTCCTTTTATTCTCCCGCTACTGGTGGGGAACTCTGCGGGAAGTCGAGTAAAAAAAGCAACACAAAAACCTCAACGACAACAACAACCGTATGTCCACCTCCGCAAAAAGGAAAAACCAGTTTGATCCGGAGACTGTGCAGTTTGCCGACTTTGCTCTGTTGTTTCTGCGAGATGGAAACGCTTCCCTCCGCCGTCACGTCGTCAGGAATATTAAGCTCATGACAAACCTTCACGTCGCCGCTTTCAAATGCTGAATGATTAGTTGTCAGCTCTCATCAGATTCACCGGCCGGGAAAAAAACGAGCGAACAAAAGAGGAATCGATAGAAAGGAAACACATGCAGGGAGAAGAGCAGCGTCTGATCAGCTGCATGTAAACAAGGAGGCGACGCAGGACTTTGGTTTGACAACAGAAAACACTTCAGACGCATTCAGAGTGTTTCTTTATTTAATCTTTATTTTTAAAGAAGCAGGCAGGAGGAGCGTTTAGATGGATTTAGTTGAGAGGTCCTCTTTAGCTTCTTTATTAACGTCATCTATGCAAAACAGAAAACAAACCAACATGTTGTGCTTTTCGTTTCCCAAAATTGAATTTTAAATGCGCCTTCAGACTTTTTCCACATACGCCGGAGCAGGAATCTATAAATTTTGCAGCATCGCCCGCTGAGATGCACCGTGGCCGTCCAGGCGCTCACGACATCCTCGTCCTGCACGGACGTTTTTGGGGCAAAAAAAATCAGCTTTGAAAGCATTTTGTGAGCGGAGCCTCTGGTGGCCGACCGCCTGCAAACACAAACAAACGCTGAAGCTGCAGGTGACCAGAGTGCCGGCGCTTTAACGCCGCCGGTTAACACCTGCAGCCGCCGGATAACGCTTTGTCTGAGTAGAGTCACGATAAACAAAAAGCAAGATCTTTTGTGACTTATCGTCCGTCTGTTGAGCGTTTGCTTGTTCCTCCTCTGTCATGTTAAAACCACATTAACGTTGTTGGGAAATTCAAGATTCCTATAAGGTTCCTTGAACGTTTGATTGAACCCCTTTTCCTTGGTGAATCAGAGGAACTTGTTGGTAACGTTGTGGGAACGTTGAAGCAGATCGAGGAACCAAAGTGCAGATTGTTGAGGACCTTGTGCTGCAGCTTACAGACGATCCGACATTAATCCAGGAATCTCTGAGAATCACAATTCAGTCGGACAGATTAAGGACGGAGCCGAACCCTGAGCCGGTGTGCCGATAAACGGGTTCCCATCAGATACCGCCTCCATGCAATTCACGCTATCGGCCTTCCATCGCTGCTGCCTTCTTTACCTCGTCGCCGCCGCCGCCGCCGTGTCCAGATGAAACCCTGCGGCCGGATCACAGCGGAGATCTACCTGGAAGCTTCCATTTCCGCTGCACGCCGCGGGGAGCAGAGATGGATGGAAACGCAGCGAGCTTCACTCTCCTCACAACAAGATTAATCTCCAATCTCCAGAGCGATCAGACGCCTCCGTTTCCTCTCCTCCTGCCCTCGTCTCTGTTTCTGGTTCTTCACCCAAAATGGAAATCAAAGCAGGATTCTGTTTCTACCTAAACTCATCTTTAAAGTGACGCTCTGGTGATTTCACACAAACAATTTACTATTATTATACAGATTTACAAATAATATCTGGTAAAGTCACAGGAAAAAAACCCTTTGATTTGTATATTAAATGTTTAAATAAAAAAACAGGCCAAAACTGCTGATATTGTCCACATAGTTATTATTATTAATTTAAAATGTTTATTAATAATAATATAATATTAATAATAATAAAAAATCATAAAAAAAGAAACTGTTTTTTTAATGTAAATATTGTTCACAGCAAAAACAAAATTGCTAAATATATAAGTATTTTACAGATATTTGCCACCATTTAAAATACAAATTGTTAAAAAATAAACAAACTGTTAAATAACTGTTTAATAACAAATATCTGTAAAATTGCTGCCAAAAAAAACAAACAAAAAACTTGATTTATACGTTGACTTAAAAAAAATAAAAATAAATAAATAAATCAGTATTTTTCCAAATAGTCGTCCGTTATTTTTAGGTTAAATTTAGCTCATAATATTATAATTTTATCAATATTTGCTGGTATTTTTAAAAAAAAAAACAATTATGTATATTAAGGACAAACAAAAGGTAGTCAATTTTCTTACATATTAGAATATATATTATTTATTCATATTTACTGAAATCACAGAAACAAAAGGAAAAAAAATCTGTTTCTCTAAGTATTAATTCATTATTTTACAATAATATCTGTTTTTAAATATCATCATGTTACGTATATTTGCTGTTTTCTGGCGACCAGATTTTTTTATTCTAATTCCTTTCTGCAGTGCGTTTAAACCAGTCTGGGCTTCATGAGGGAAGCTTGTCGGCCTGTGAAAGCAGCTGAGCACCGTCTCAGAGTTTCTGGAACCCCGAGGACATCGGGGTTATCTCACATTCGACTTCACATGGATTGGATTTAAGTGAAAGCCCACGATACAAAGAGCTCAGCCTTCGATACGCGCCGAGCAAAGATGCATTAACTTCACGCTCTTCTGAGTACGAACTGCTTCAGCTCGCTGTGTTTTTTTTATGCCGTAAGATTTACGAGTTAATTGAAGCGGGCGGCTGTGGACGGACTGCAGGAAGTGCAGCTGGTGAACCGCCTCGGCCGAACGCCGCAGACAGAAAACAGAGCGTCAGAAGGTTTAAATCCCAAATCGCATCCAATCAGAAGCTCATTTACTAAACATCTGCTGCGTTTGTCCGGTTTACAAACTGGAAGCGGGTTGAAGGAGTTCGTTTAAGAGGCACACTCGAGGTGACATCTGTTCCAAGTGAATCCATACTGCTCCTCGCCAAGCCGCTAAGTGGAAGCCTCAGCGTTGGGCTGCTTTTAAAAATGGATTCACCTGCCACCTTCCTGTAGCTGCAGCTCCAACACGTCAGACCTGAAACCTTCAGATGTGGGCTTGGACCTCTCGCCTCCTGACAGCGATGCTGCTCTGCACATATGTCTCTCCTGTTGTCTTCACTCCTCTCCTTGCGTCTCTGCCTGCAGCACATCTGGCTGTGAATTATGCAGCAGCTCTGTAGCTCTTTGACAGGAAGCTCTGAGCACGTGAGCCGCTCGCCGCATACATGTTTAGAGATGCAGGTGCAGGACACACATGTGGGTGTGGACCTGAGGTGGGCTTTGCACCAACGATGCTCAGAGGAGAAAACACACCTTTGCCTCTTTAGGAACATAAAAATCCTCCCAGAGCTGGTGAGCGGTCAGAGGGAAGAGTGAAGGAGGAACAAAGTTTCCCTGTAATCTCTGGTATTGTTTAAATCTGAGCCTCCTTTAAGGATGGATCTGGTCTGAACCTGTTTCTGAACGACGTCCTGCTGCTGCAGAGGACGATAACATGCACATCATCCAGCCGTTCTCTGTAATGGCTGAAAATATAAATACTCATAGTTATTTACCCAAAGTGCATTTAATAATATGCCATAAACTTCAGTTTATATCCCTAAATAATCAGCATTTGAAGGTAAAACTGGAAATATTTCAACAGTTCTTAGTTGTATTTTTTTTTCAACATTTTTCTTAATTTTTTTAGAATTTTACTGTTGTGGTAAATTACAGAAAACAAGCATTTATTTATGTGTTAAATATGTTTATAGAAAACAAACAAACAACCCCAAAAAAAACTCGCCAAACTCTCTAGATACGGTACATGTTGATAATAAATATATATATTTTACAAATTGTCATGACTTAGTTGGTTTGCAGTGTTTGTTCACAAAAATATACTATTTTTACTTTATTTTTTGTTTACTACATATACATACTACATTTACTACATACTATATTTTTTGAAGAAAAAAACACATTAATGATTAAAAAATACAAAAAATATTTTTGACAGTTTTTTCTTGTTGCAGATTTTACCAGTTTTTTTTTAAACTACAGATCATACCTGAATAATAAAAAATATCAGTAAAATTCTGACAAATCTACAATCTATACCAATATTTTTTTATTTGTTACTGATTACATCTAATTTTAGAAAAATAAATAAAAGTAAAATGTTATTTATTTATTTTTTACTTCAAATAAAAAACAACAAATAGTTCTATGAAATAATTATCTAAAATAATTATGATAAATTCGCTAACATATTTTAGTCATCTTTTTATGTCAAAAATTTTAAAAAAATAGAAATTGTCTGATTATTGTATTTATTTGTTTTGGCATTACACATTTTTAATACATTTCTAATATTTAAAAAAAATACGGGTGGACAAATCTGTGAAAAAAACTGAATGTTAGATTTATTTATTTTTATTTATTTATTATTTTTACAGTGCACCGTGTTGTTGTTGGTTCTGTCGGTGACGGTGTCGCTGAGGTGCGCCTGAGGTGAGCTCTGCAGACGCTCTGGATTCCTGCTCACGCTGCGAGTTTCCCAGAATCCTATTAGACAAAACTTTCCTCTATGACTTTCGGTTTCATCATCTTTGTCAACTCGTTTAATATTTCAGCCGCCTGCCCGTCGCTCGGCGCTCTTTCATTCGTCCGAGGAGAGCGAGCGGATTTTCATTTCTTTCTCTCGACTGTTTTGAGTTCCTCTTTGTGGAGGTAAGAGGCTGCGGGATCGATCGCTTCATAAAAGGGTTCCCTCCCGTCGTGCCGTTATTGATGCTCTTCTATTAGCTCGGCGGCGGCGGAACGGGGACGCTCCCCTTTTGTTACGAGCCGTATTTGTGTTGAAGTGTGCAGCAGCAGACGTATCGTATCAATAAACACGGTATTCATCTGGAGAGGAGGAGGGAAAAAAAGTCCTCCTACTTCAGGAAACTGCTGCGTCTGCAATGTACGACAGCCAAAGGAATGTAAATCCAAACTTCTGCAGCTCCGGACGGACGTTTGAAGCCGTTTTCTGGAGTCAGAGGTCAAACTACTGACGAGTGGAGCAGGACGGAGCTTCTCCTCTGAGACCAATCCTCGGCTCTTCAGCTTCCTCGTGTCATGAAGTTTCTGCTTCTGATTGATTCAAGACAAACTATTGAATTAAATCAGTCTAATAAGAGAAACAACATCAGCTCCAGAACATGAGGAGTTTCTGACTTTGTCTCTGAAGGAACTCGTGGACAAACAATGAAGACTTTTAATGATATTCACCCTGAAACAGTGATTAAAGTTTCTGTTCCTGCTGTTTAATCAAAGGCATGATTGTAAAATCACATTTACAGGTTCAGATAAAGCTTTTAAAATACAAACGTGTTGCTTAAACTTCATATTAAATGTAACTTAAACTCAAATTCTAGCCTTCGTTGAGCTCATTTAATAAAACTGGCTTGATAATTAGTTTTTTCTTCAGTCTCCTCCTCGATCTAAACAGATGATTAACTGGAAATATCTTCTGATTTCAAAGGAGAAGCTAATCCTGCTAATGCAGCGTAGCCCGTTGGTGGAATGTAGTTTTATTAGAAGTCGTCGTTGCTGCAGGAAAACACGCTCGGATTACAAAAGCTGACTTTAATTTGCTGTTTTGCTTCTTTTACTGATCAGCTGAGTGAGTTTTTGAGAGGATTCTGAGCATTCGTAGCAGTTTTTGGGGGTTTTCTTTGTGCTAATGTGACGTTTTAACTTGTGTTAGCGGCTAACGTGGCTAATACGTCGCCTCCTTATTCTGTTTCCTGATTTGAACTTTTGTAAACTCTCACATCATGTGAGGTCCCACCGAGAACCGGAACCGTAACTGGAAATAGTTTTTTAAGAAGCCTTATTTTCTGCACTAAGTGGATGTTTTTCTTTCCCGCTTGTTTGATGAAGAACAACTAGAAAAACCAGAGAAAGCAGCCGACTGGAACTATTTCATGCTCTTATCGTGCTCACGCCTCCTTTTTTTAACTCCTTCAGTTTATTTTTCTCCAGTGTAGAGACAGAATAAGTCCCAACAAGTGACTGAAAACACTGTTTATCTGTAAATAATAACGTAAAAAGCATCGAGGCCTGATGACGTGAGATCAGCTCCGACCAGCCTGAAGCTGCTGCAGCTCGATCAGCCGAGCGCTCAGCGAGAAGTGATGGAGGACGAAGCGTGACTGCATCCAGAGTGGATGGATTTCCTGGAGATAAGGCCGCCGCTGCTTCTTCTGTGTCATGTCTGACGGCGGCTTTGTGCCGGTAGTTGTTTGTTCCTACAGTCAGCAGAGTTTGTGTGAAGCCTCAGATGTAGATGCACCTGTTTGAGAAGCTTTTACTCACATTTCTGTGTTTCTGTATCGATTCTATTTGATTTCTTTGCTGAAAAGCAAATAAAATCGCAGTAATACAACAATGACGGCACAGCGTTGAGATTAAATCAGATATATGGAGGGTAAAGGTGCATTTTAAAGAAACTGTTTCAGCCTCTTCAGCTCCTACGAGTTCACCTAAACGACACTAAAACTTCTCGGCTCAGAGTTTCCTCCTCAGAGCTGCTGAAATGAAAGGTGGTGATACCTGAGCTGAGCATCATGAATATCAGGATATGGGACTGATGGTCACCAGGTTCTGGTCGAGGCTGAATGATCCACGAAGAAGATCCAAAATTAGGAAACTTAAAGTGAGGAAACCCCTTATTTTATTTTATTTTATTTTATTTTATTTTATTTTATTTTATTTTCTGTGCCAGGTCGGGGGCACCTGGATGTTCTGTGACTCCTGCTGTGTTCACATGTGAAGCATTCAGCAGCTGCAGCCTTTGAATCCAGAGAACTTTCTGGGTGTGTTTTTACTCGCTGTAGACTCGTTTTTTTATGAATTCCTGCACCTCTACGGAAACAGAACAACCACGAAGACGGCAAAACAAAATGTCTTGTGTGCAGCGATGCAGTTAAAATGGCAGAAATCCTCAAGAAATAACAGTTCAAGTTGAATTTCTTTCATTATTCAGGCTCAGTTTAGCTAAAATGTCAGACATTTGTTGGTCACATGACTGTTAGTTGCAGCCGAGTCACTAAAATGTTCACGATTGATTCTGTGGAGCACAGAAGTTTGATTATTGATTCATTTTAAGTGATTATTTTGATTCAGTTTAATAGAATTATGATGAAACAGTAAAAAAAAAGAAAAAAAATAGAGTTGAATTTCTTTGTTTTTTTTCTTTTAAATTTGAAAAATCAGAAATGAACATGTTTAATATTTTACCAAGTTTTCAACATGTGTGGCAGAAAATGACACCAAACACGATAAATATTAAATATTATTATATTTCCATTTTTAATTAGTTTCTGTATTTGTCTCCTTTAAACAAGCTGCAGTTCAACCTGACAGGTTTTTGTTTGTTTGGTTTGTTCTTTTTGTCACATAAGTGAGTCATAAGGGTTAATTTATTTTTTTTTAGGAAATCTGATTTGTGTAAATGTTTTATTTTTGGCATATTTTTAAGTGAGACGTGTAAAATAATGTAATTTTAATAAAATGTCACAATTGTAAGCTCAGATTTCTTTAACGTTCCCATCATGTTACAGATGGGTAGTTCAAGGACTGTTGGAAAGTAGAAAAATGTGGTGATTTTTTTTAGGTTTTTCTGTTCATTATTCTGGTAAATAATATAATTTTAACCATTTTTCGTGCTCCACCACGTGAGCTTCTCTACTGTCAGATCATTTCTTGAATTTTAACACCTCGTAGTTTCATCAGTCGTGCATTCATTCGGCCACATTCCTCTGTGTTCAGCTGCTCTTTGAACACATTCACAAGGTTTCTTTATTGGTAAATTGGGTGGATGGAATAGTTTTATTCTCCTTGAAAAGCTTCTTCAGTGTCGCCTGCACATACTTTCATTTCTCTCGTGGTTCCGTCGCTTTACTCAGACGTGTGAGAGCAATTACCAGCGTCGCTCCTTTCATCCCTTCAGCGACGCTTTCTTTCTTTCTTTTCTTTTTTTTTCCACAGTGTGGTGCGCCGCAAAACAAAATGGCATTTCAAACATAAATTTGTGTTTTATGAGCTACGCCCGCCACATCATTCAAAGTTGACACGAGGCACAAAGACATGAAAGAACCGAGAAGGTCACGGTGACGTTCAGGAAATGAAGTCGGAAATTACGACTCGCCAAACGCGCAGCCGACGTTCGGAGCACGTGGCCGAGCAGGGCGCGCACAGGAAGCTGCCGATTTACGGGAATTTTAATCAGAATATGAAATTTTAAAGTGAAAGAAAATGCAGGAAAAACTTCTGTAAGTTGTGAGTTCATTGCAAAGAATGTAAAGACTTAAATGAACCCACCGGCCGGTTGGAAAAACTTGCTGTATTTTTTTTAAAAATTGCCAGAATTAAAGACTTTATCTAAGCCACAAACTGTAAAAACAGAAAAAATCACCAGACTTTGAACCTTCTGACAGTTTTTGAACTAATCATCAGTGATGTTCTGCTCAGCTGCTAAAATTCACCAAATCTTAGCTTGAAACGGTGATTTTTCATCCAAAAAAAAAAAAAAAATCTCTATTTTGTCAAAAGCTACTTAATTTATTAAGAGTATGTTGAGATATTGGGAAAAAAATAAATGCAATATTTGGGTTAGATTAATTAAAGAAAGAAAAAAGTCAAGTATTTTTCAAATGTCATCCTCCAGGAATAAAGTCTTGCATCAGACAGACGTGTGTGCAGGATGTTCTAAATGATGCATAATATGGACACATCCGGTGCATTTATTTTAACTTTTGCTGCTTATTTGCATGTTTGCATTGAGCAAATTCTGTAAAAATAAAGATTCTGCACAACCATGAAAATATTGGTGACTCATCTGCACCTAAGAGTCACGTCATGAAAATTCAGGGACTTTTTGGCTGAACTAGATTGAACTCTGGCTGCAGGTGTCTCAGTGGTTAGCACCGTTGCGTCACAGCTAGAAGGTCGCTGGTTGGCGTCCCGGTGAGGACACCCGGGATCTTCCTGCGTGGAGTCTCCATGTTCTCCCTGTGCAGCGTGGGTTCTCTCCGGGTTCTCCGGCTTCCTCCCACAGTCCAGAAACACGCTGAGGTTAATTGGTGATTGTAAATTGTCCGTAGGTGTGAATGTGAGTGTGCTTGGTTGTCTGTCTCTAAGTGTAGCCCTGTGATAGACTGGTTACCTGTCCAGGTGAACCTGCCTTCACCCTGAGTCAGCTGGGATAGACTCCAGCCCCCCATAGTGAGGATGAAGGTGTAGAGATGATGGATGGATGGTAGTAAAATATCTGTAGCACGAACACTTGCACTTGTTTTTTCACTTCTTGCAAATAACTAATCCAAGAAACTTTTAGACGTCCTTCATGGTTCCTGTCATTCTGCACAGAAGACGTTCTCACTCTGTTTCCGTACAGGTTTGGGGTTCACAGGGTTAACCCGTCTGTGTGCAGCACTAATCTGGTTGAAGTGTTTAGCAGCTGATTCTGGCTGACAGCAGATAACGGCTCGGTTCGTCTGTCCTCCGTCAGCCCTCCGTCAGGTGCCGTGACTCATGCGTTTCATCACCAGACTGTACGCGGGGGCTCGTCGTCGTGCCGCGTTAATGGCTCGTAGTAGAAACTTCTCTTTAGTTATGTTTCTGCCCTCCCACTTCGTCTCTGCCGGTAATTGGATCTCTGGCTTGTGGCAGCGTTGCATGTTGGGTTTCAGCGTTACACCAGCAGAGACACTCTGAGAGCTGCTGCTGCTGAGTCTGACCTCATAAAACCGGCTGCTGGCAGACTGTCACGGCGCTGCTCAACTTACTACGCCAGAAAAATAAAAAGAAGAAGTCTAAATAAACTGTTATTGTCGGTACGTCAGCGTGCACATGAAACCTCCTGTATGTACAAACAGAAGTCCTGCATTGATGCAAATGTCAGCGTCAACAACGGCCTCGTCTGGCAGTTAAACTGAGCGCCGCCGCATAACAAAGGGCTTTAGCCTGATTAAATACGCCACGAGACGTCATATACGGCGCTCGTGCAACTTTTGCATCTTTGACCCGGTTGCTTTTTTGCAGGTTTTCGTGACAAATGGTTCAGATTGAGGCAGAAGGAACGAAATCAGAGCTGGAAAGACCAAAAATGAAGCTGGAGGGATTTAATTTAATGCAAAATGATAGAAAATAAGAATTCTCAGCAGCACATCTATGACCTGTTGGTAGTAAACATAGAAATCATCCTCACGTCACATATAAATGCTCATTATTAGCACTTTTTTTTCTTTACTGTAGATTTTAAAGCATGTTCTCCTCATTAACTGTGACTTTAACCCTCCTCGTTCTCATCTTCCCTCCCAGAACTTCATTTTTAATACTGAGACTGACTAAGTGGGACTCGCTTCATTCACCACCGTGTTTAACGCTGATATTAAAAGCTCGCATCGGTTATGCAAAACGACCAACGTGGCCCCGATTACTGTCTGTAAAACCGGCCGTATGGCAAATACATGAATAATACAAGACTTGTTTTAAATCTGTTAAATATTTAACAAGAAAGAAGTGGAAGAAAAAACACACAGAGAGAAGAAGAAGTTGAAGTTGAAACGTCTGCATTTCACACTTATATGTTTAGGTTATTTGCCGAGCTCAGCCCTTAAATCCTTTAATTCTGCTGCAGCAGCCGTATAATGTGAGAGTGTTTGTTCTGCAGAGGAAACTTCTGATCCATTAAGAGCAGATTAAAGCTCAAACTGTTTATGTTTAGAAAATAACAATCCAGGTTTCCAAATCCCGTGAATTAATAGCGGTTTAGAGTGACAGAGCCGGTGATCGCCGCAGATATCAGAGGAGCGCATTAAACAGACGTTATATTAT
>NW_007580283.1:0-7978 GCF_000690725.1 Stegastes partitus | reverse complement strand
AAACGAAGGAAGAACGTTCTCGGGGCTAAATTCAGTTCAGAGCATGTTTCGTTATCGTACTTTTAAGAAGAACGTTCTGGGAACTGAAAGAAAACTTCCTGCTGGAAACGTCAGCAGAACTTTGCAGAACTTTTTCAGCTCCTTTACGATCCAGCAGCTAACTGCAGCTGTTACTGCGTCCGCCGAACGCGAGAACGTTTGGATCCAGCAAAGTTTGAAACGCCGACCGTCAGGCGCCGGAGACGGCTGAACTCGAAGAACCGCCGCTTCGCTGATAAACAGCGGTTCCGAATGATGGACTCATGGCTAAATTTGTTCCACCCAAGAGGCCAAGGCGTTTTTAATGAGGACGAACATCTGTCTGCTCGACGTCCCGCTGGGAACCGCGTGACAAGTGCGAAACATAAAAATAGTTGAATCCTTATTCCACAGCAGTCAGTCGGGAACACAACGTCTGATGATGGATCCAGTTTGTTTAGGATGTGATCGAGCTTCATGACGGAACCATAAACGGATCTTTGTGCCCAACCGGAGAACGTTGTGGTCAAACGGACGGTACGACACTGAAACGCCTGCGAACCGTCAGAGATCACGGTTCCTGTTTGGAATTCCTTCTCACCCAGAGAGAGTCGGAGAGGCGGACGGGAGGGATGAAGGACCAGGAGGGAAGGAAAAGCAATAAAAAGAGCTTTAGAACCGAGAGCCGAAGTCAGAACTCGCTTCAACGGTTGTGAAGCGAAGGATGTGTTTGCAGCAAAACACACTCCTGGAGCAGATGAATGATTGAATGCAAACACAGTGACTGCATATGACTGAGGCTAAGTGAGGAGATGTGGAGATTAAATCCCGTCACGTTTTTACTGCAACGTAAAGTTCTGCAGCTAAACGACCACGAAGAAGGAGAGAGAACTCAGAGACGTCCTCGGTGCAGTTAGTTATCATAAGAAATATCAAGCAAAAGTTGAATTTCTTTGATTATTTAGGCTCAGTTTAGCCCAAAAGCCGCAGAAGGTTTGACTGTTAAAGGCTCCGTGTTGCACTGAGATCTGCAGAGATTATTTATTTTGTAGGTAAAACAGTTATTGCAAACTTTTTTTAAATCAAATTTTAAACATGCAGAATAAAGAGGAGCCTGTCAAACATAAGTAGCTCCAGTACTGTCAGGAAGTTGAATTTTCTTTTATTATTTAAGTTAATTTATGCTCAGTTTGGCTCAACAGTAAATTGTTGTCGTGTGAGTGTTGGTGAGTTATTCATTCATTAAGCCATAAATCACAAAAAACTAAATTTTTCATAAATATTAATTAATTTACAAACATTTTAAATGGGTGGAGTCGACATGTACGACATTTTTCTCGGTGCTGAAGGTGTTTCTGATGCTTGGAAATAACCTGCAGGCTCTAAACACTACAGATATTTCATCACTTCTGTTTTTATTTGTTTCTTTACTTTCCTGTCTCGTGTGCACTTCAGACCAGTTCACCCGAAAACACTCAGAATTTTTGTTAATTAACAGTTGGTCATAGCTGAGTTATTAATGGCTTCATAGCTGCGCTGATAAATTCAGAATTTTTTGTTTTTCATCAATAATAGGTATTGTGAGTCTTTTTTTTTTTTTTTTAATTTATCAGACGTTCTGCTTTGTGGAAACACAGCCTGCAGTTCAGCCCAAAACTTTCATCTGTGTCACTTGTAGCTTCAAAGTTGTGCTAAAAAAAAATACAGATTTTTAAAATTTTGCAGGATCTAGTTTGAGCGAACGGTTTATTTTTTTTGCCAGTTTTCTTAACAAAGTGATTTTAATGAAATATCCTGATTGCACCACAAATGTGTTCATAATAACTGACAGAATGCTAAATCAATCTGACTATTCCTTCTGTTTTTCTGATAAATGCGTCACTTCTGCAGTAAAACGTCTTTTAAACCCACCGGCAGGTTTCAGGGGTTAAACTATTTCGTCCTCCACGCCCACATTACACATTGTACGTATTTATTAAAGCAGAACTCAGTCGCACCGCCCGCTTTCACTCCACCACCGCCTCCATAAATGATTTTTTAGATTTTTTTTTTTTTCCCAAACACCGCGCGATGAAAGAAAATGCATTTTAATGACTCATTGCGGCGCCGCTGTCCTTGGTGCTGAAATGTTCGGCGTCTCCACGAGTCTCCTGAATAGAAGCTTTGCTGTTTCGTTCCGATGTGTCACGTTGCTTTCATCGCCTTGAATAAATATGTGCCTCTTTTTTTTTTTTCAAAACTCTGAAATAAGCAGCTTGCAATGGAGCTCAAGTGAACTTTGGGGCGTGAATGTGAAAAGAAATAACAGGGTATCCAGTGTGCAGAAGGTTGCGCTGAAAAGAGCTTACAAAACGCGGTAGGCAGGGCCGGATAAACACACAACGTTAGAGCTGGTGGGGGAGGCAGGAGGCGGGCGGGGGAGCTGTGTTTGTGTGTCGTGCACCATTAGCGTTAGACACTGGTGCTTCTGGGAGCTCCATTATTGGGGAATTCTGTTTTTGGAGCCAAACTGGAAGCTCCCGGCGGACACAATTAAAGGAACACAAACATGTGTGCGCACGCGGGCCGGCCTCCTCGGCCCACGAAGGTTATCACAACACCGACACCGGTAATGACGGGGACGGCGCCGGGGCTAATTAGCTGTAGCGGGCGCCACGCCGAGCCGCTTTTCTCTCAATCTATAGGATATGAAAAAGCATTTGATCACCGTGAGCTATCTGCGGCCGGCGGCTACGTCCCGACTCCATTAACCCCGTCCTCACCTCCCACAGCCATTATGTGGATTAAAGGTTGCACACGTCCAATATGTCAGCCAGGAAAAAAATGAGGTTTCGTTGTTGATTCGGAGGGAGGAATTGATCCGGGTTCTGATGCATGCTCTGAGCTCCACTCTGACCTTTGGGCTGCTCCTGTAGGTAGGCTTCATTTGAATCCGTGAACCCGCCATCGATCGGGTTCCCGCCTCCCTCGCGTGCAGAACAATACGTGTTTGCAGGCTGTCAGATCTGCTCAGAACCGTCCAGCGATGTTTCGTCGGGCTTCTCATCTGGACTCGTCTTCCCGACTCGCTCAGCATTCGTGTGTTCGCTCGTCTCTTCTCTCGCTGCGAATCGTGAGTCAAGCATCTGCTCCCCACAGAAACCCACTCTAAATACTTCAAAGGTGGATCTCAGTTCTTGTTAATCGATGTCTGCAGTCGAAGCGCTAAAATGTCAGAGATCATGTTTGCTTTTCCTCTGATTATATAATTACTGGTTTGTTTATTTATTGACTTTTTTCCCCCTTTTTTTATTGGCAAAATGCCCGAACGTCTGCTTTTTGATCAGATAAAATGTACGTTTTATGAAATTCAGTGGGATGGAAAAGGAGGATCAGCGGAAAAAGCATGTTCCTGATGTTGGGAAATTTGGTAAATGATGGAAAACGTGCGTCTTATTGAAAAACGATGAGCTTGGTTTGATTTGAAGTGACAGATCAGAGCAGCCAGTGGATGTTTAAATGAGAATCTCGTGTTTTCTTTACTTCTGTTGGATTTTTTCAAACTGTACATTTAATATTTGACCTTTAGCAGCTCCTGTGATTTGGAAATTGGCCAGATTGAGGTGATGGTTTCATGAATTGTTCAGACTTGCATATTAATTTTCTTTTCTTTAATTTCTGCGTTTTCTGCTCCCGTCACATTTGTCTTCACTGTGGGCTCATTTTTCACTCCAGCATGAACTCCTGCACCTCTATGGAAGCAGAACAACCAGGACTAGAAGCAGAGAGAACTCGGAAACGTCTTCTGTGCAGAACGATGCAGTTAGAACATCATGAATCACAATAAATTACAAGCGAAAGTTGAATTTCTTTGATTATTTAATTAAATTCAGTTTAGCTAGAAATACAATTTCTTTTTTGTCAAATGACTGCTATTTGCAGCTAAGCCCTTCATATCTTCATGATTTACCCGAGAAGCACAAAATTTTTCAGTTTTTACAAAATCTTTTAATCGCAAACGGTTTATTTTTAGTGATTTTTTAAAACGACACACGTAGAACAAAAAGATTTTAACGATAGATTTGGTCACGCGTGATTCGTGCCACCACAAAGTTTTTAAAAATCCATGGATTATCTGTGTTATGGTTCCTGCTTCTGATAAATGGTGCAATTTTGGTGATTTAAAAAAAAAGAAGGACTTGCCTTTCAAGCCTGCTGATGGGTTTTCTGGTTCACAGGGTTAATAACCAGAATAAAAATATATAGCTCCAGATGGATTTAGAGAAATGAAATGTGGTTTTTCTTTACTTATCATTGCGAGCCAGAACTTTTTTTTTTTAAATGAAGAATCTAATATCCCTCTAATTTGCCTAATCTCTGCACGTCTTCACACGAGGCTGAAACACTGGTTTACTTCCTGTGTTCACTCTCTTTGACCAGTCTGAGAAGCTGCTTTTCTGTTACGCCAACCTGCAGGAATCGATGATAACTTGAGATGCTGCATTACGGCCGCGGTCAGATGGTTGAAATCAGTCCAGTGACACAACCAACGGGAGAAGCCGTTTGAATAACGAGGCCTCGTTGAGCAGCCGGCGCCGTGTTGAACGCCGCGGTCCGACTGCAGGGAGAAGCTTATCTATCAGCCGCATTAATAAATGAAACCGGGCTTCGTGGCAAACTAGAAACTCTCGCATTGATTTCTTTTTCTGCCCTCGCTGTAGAATAGCCAGCTAAGCTTTTTGAAAGCTCAGGTGTAATTGTTGCGTTTAGGACGGAGCCGTATCGATCAGCGGCGCCGAGGGAACCGCTCCGTACGGGCCGTAACGCCAGAAAGCAGCCACGTGTAATGACGCTCGCTCCGTCTTTCCAAACTGCTCGAGTCATATCTGCCTCCAAACGTCTCGCTTCCTCCTGCTCTTTGATCCGCCGAGCAGGTGCAGCTTAATCCACGCTAATCTCAATTTGGGTCAGAACGATTAGGACCGGTGACGCGGTGCGGTTCGTATAATTTTTTTATCTGGTGTAGGAGCCTCTTGGAGGATCTCCACCAGGTGAGGCAGCTGAGAGCAGTTTAATTGGAGGAAATAAGGTCAAGGAAGAGGCACGGAACAAATGGAGGAAGCAGGAAAGGCACGAGTGGAAATTAATTGGAGGAGGAGGAGGAGGGTGGATGAGTGGAGGGCAGGAGAGGTGGAAACCGAGATAAGACACAGAGACGGAGGTATTTCACATCCTGACGTCACGATGGGCTCAAACCCTTTGTTTACGTCCTCCGTCACACAGGTGATGCACATTTAAGAATACTCTGAAGAAGTGTAATCAAGATTAATTTGTATTCAGGACCCTGGACATGAGTCTTGTGGCCATAGCTGCTATTTTAAGCCACTAAAGCAGCCGTCACGTTCACCTTTGTCATATAAAAACACATTTTCTAGTTGATTTAACGTATGTGCACCAATCCGAGGTCGTTAAGCATTACGTAGGTCTTCGTCATGGTTCCTCTTTGCTCGCTAACATGAACTCGGCCACCTCCTCTGATGGATAAAACAGAGAGAGGAGAGCTACAGCTAGTGTACAATACCTGAAGTATGCATGTATGAAAAAAGCATCAGATCAGGACTTTGTACTTGCAGATACTAAGCGTGTGCTCCGATATCTGTACTCATGTACTACATGGTACTGAGTAGGTCCCAGAACAAAGTTTGTCGAATTTATCGTGCAAAAAATACATTTGTTCAGATTTTGCTGAATGCAAGCTAGCATGCTTTTCACAATCCTCTGTTCCATCGTGGTGCAAATACAAACAACTCTGAGGAAGACGAGGACAGCTGCACTTAAAGTGAAAATAAAAAGTATATCACAGGACTTGGATCCCTGATTTCAAGTTAACAACAAAAGTATGAACTAAAGTCTTTGTGTCTCCATGTGGTGCTCCGTCTCTTCCTCTCCGTTCGCTGCCTGTTTCCACTGATGTCAGACTAATTTATTAAGCAGCAGCAGCAGCAGCAGCAGCATCAGTGGAGGCCTCACTCAGACCCTCTCAGGCTGAGTGTTGCACCCCCCCGCCGAGGAGCGCGCTCAATAATGCATCGCTGCAGGCCCGAGCAGAGCAAAGCGAGGCCCCCGCTGCTCCGCATCCTCCATTTTGTCCCCGAAAAACAAAAGTGCAACCGCATCGCGTCTTACGTACGGACATCTATAATGCAGGGACTCTAATTACAAAGCAACATGACATCTATAAAACATGCTCTTTAATTACACGGAGACGTGAGGAAATGTCAGGAAACATGAGGGTCGCAGGCGTCCTGATAGCGGCAGCGTTGGACGACGGAGCGCCGACTGCAACGGGGCATTATGAGAAGCATTTCACCCTGTCCGCTCAGGTTCTACATGACAAATTGGTTTTATTCTAACGCGAGCCGACGGTGCAGGAGTCACTCCAGGTAGATGGAGAAAATAAGCCAAATATTCTTGAGCAGAGCGGCTACGAAGCGCCTCCACCGATGCATATTTTAGGATTCTGCTTCTCGCTGACCTGTGAGTGCTCCACTCCCCATCCAGCCACGTTTTTTTTTTCTTTTTAAGGCTTATCTGGGTTGTGTTAGCAGCAGGTTAAGTGAATCTGACATCTTCTCCTGCAGCTCTTCCTGGGAGATCCTGAGGCCTCACCGGGCTGGTGGGAGATGTCGTCCCTGCAGCTGGTTCTCAGCCCGCCGCCGGCTTTCACTCGGACAAAATACATTTGTGGGTTTTTTTTTTTTTGTGCATCAGTCTCCTGCTGGAGATGCTCGCTGCTGGGCGAGGTGTGAATCATGAAGTTTGTTTTTTTTATAACTGCAAAACAATGCAGACAAGAATTGGCAAAATCCAGAAGTAGAAGATTTTGTTTACCCTTTTCCTTCCTTTTGGACAAATCTTGGTGTATTTTTGAACCCTCGTCCCAAAGCGTCAGACACGAGGCGTCGTCTTTAACCTGTAAGCCGAGCGCTGCAGGTCGCGGCCGGTCTCCGGTTGGTATTCGGTGTGAATTCGTCCTTGTCTTCAGCAGTTCAGACCTTCCACTGCTCGGCAGCAGCTGACCATGAAAGCTGAACGCTCACGTCTCATTTAGTCGGCCCCTCCAGCTCCACCTCCGATGCCATTTCAGGACAGTCACCTCGAACGGCAGCTCGTTCATTCAGGGACACGAAGCCGCGAGAAGCTGTAATAGCTCAGTGGAATGAACTTCTGCTGGTGTTGTGCTCGTTTAATCACAATCAGAATCAGGTTTAAGGGCCGAGTACGTTCACAACATACGAGGGATGTGGCATCAGCTGCTGGTGTTGCCCCACGAATGAGCAACAAGAAAATAAAAAGTAAAGTAAAATAACTACAGACAAAAAAAAAAAAATTAAAATAAATGATAATAATAAAAAATAAAAAAGGATAACAAATATATACAAGATCCGACATCATACTTATTCTACAAATATTTACTGTAAATAAAAACTCTTTTTCTTTTTTAAGGATTTTTTTCTGTTTTTTTTATATTAAATTAATATTTTGTAAAATACAGAAAAAAACAATCTGCCATGAAAGTACAGTCAGACGATAAAGCTTTACATTAATCCATCTTCTTAGAATGAGATTGTACAATTTCTACAGTTTAAGGTCTTAATTTAGTAAATATAAATAGCTGTTTGTTTAAAAATAAGAACAAGCAAGTCTTAGAAAAGAAACAACATAAAAATACGGCAGACGTTCAAAAATGATAAAATCCAGGTAATTGATGAGCTAAAAATCCAAAATAAAATATGTAGCTGTAAAATAAATTAAAAAAAATACCTGCTTAAATATTTTGAAAGACAGTAAAGTGAGTGTTAATTAAAATTTTTATTTCCTTACAGACGTCGGGGAGGCAAATAATGTAGAATGAATAAATGATAACATTTAAATTAATTTATGTTGTATGTTATTGATGTTTTCTAAATATTTGTAATTC